>NC_092708.1:106324405-106526458 GCF_047496885.1 Scyliorhinus torazame
GAATTCCGCTCCCTCTAAACCTTTCATACTATGGCTACCCCAGTTAATATTTGGGAAGTTGAAATCCCCCACTATTAGTACTATTACTTTTACACTTCTTTGAAATTTACCTACATAACTGCTCTTCAATTTGCCTCGGACTGTTAGGGGGCCTATAGAACACTCCCAGCAATGTGATTGCTGCGTTTTGGTTTTTAAGTTTTACCCATATGGCTTTAGTTGAAGAGCCTTCTAAAATGTCAACCCTCCTTACTGCTGTAATAGATTCCCTGATCAAAACTACAACACTCCCTCCTCTTTTACCTCCTTCCCTACCTTGCCAGAAGATCCTGTATCCTGGAATATTGAGCTGCCAGTCCTGCCCCGCTCAACCCATGTCTCAGTGACAGCAATGACATTGTATGCTCATGTTTTAATTTGTACCCTCAATTCATCAGCCTTGTTCGTTAGACTCCTTGGGCGTCATTCTCCGACCCCCCCGCTGGGTCGGAGAATGGCCGTTGGCCGCCGTGAATCCCGCCCCCGCCCCCGCCGAAGTCTCCGGTACCGGAGATTGGGCGGGGGCGGGAATCGGGCCGCGCAGGTTGGCGGGACCCCCCGCTGGATTCTCCGACCCGGATGGGCCGAAGTCCCGCCCAGAAATTGCCTGTCCCGCCGGCGTAAATCAAACCTGGTATTTACCGGCGGGACCAGGCGGCGTGGGCGGGCTCCGGGGTCCTGGGGGGGGGGGGGCGCGGGGAGATCTGACCCCGGGGAGTGCCCCCAAGGTGGCCTGGCCCACGATCGGGGCCCACCGATCCGCGGGCGGGCCTGTGCCGTGGCGGCACTCTTTCCCTTCCGCCTCCGCCACGGCCTCCACCATGGCGGAGGCGGAAGAGACTCTCCTCACTGCGCATGCACGGGAAACTGACAGCAGCCGCTGACGCTCCCGCGCATGCGCCGGGAAACTGACAGCTGCCGCTGACGCTCCCGCGCATGCGCCGCATTTCCGCGCCAGCTAGCGGGGCAACAAACGCCATTTCCGCCAGCTGGCGGGGCGGAAATCCCTCCGGCGTCGGCCTAGCCCCTCAATGTTTGGGCCGGCGCGATGCCTGTCTGATTGGCGCCATCTTTGGCGCCAGTCGGCGGACATCGCGCCGTTGGGGGAGAATTTCGCCCCTTGCATTAAAATAAATACCATCCAATCTTGCCAAACTCCCTTGTGACTTAATTGGTCCAGACATTCTGTGCCTTCCTGACTCACTTGATGTCTCTTCTAATTTTCGCTGTGCATCTATCCCTGCTGAACTTTCTTTCTGGATCCCAGCCCCTTGCCAAGTTGTTCAAACCCATTGTTCTGGTCATCTACAATGTTAACACAAAAACTTATCTGAAAATGCACCAAACTTTTAAATTACAGACACGAAAGGCAACTAAATTAAATGGATTTTAAAATTCTTTCTTGGGATGTGAGCGTCAGTGAAAGGTTCGCATTTATTGTGTTTTTCCCTTGAGAAGTTGGAGGGGAGCTGCCTATTTGCAACCTTGCAGTCCATGTTGTGTAAGTACAGCGGCAGTGTTTTTCCCTGTATCAATTTTATACAACTAAGTGGTTTGCTATGCCATATCCCGAACAATTAAGAATCAAGCACATTGCTGTGGATCTGGAATCGCATGGAGGTCAGGTCGGGTTACATTTTCTCACCTGACACTCAGTATATAACTTTCATCATTGAAGAAAGCTCCTTCAAAGTGCACAAAGACTCTGGTGACTTTACTGCAGCTTTGGAGCTGGGCTTAGTTTACAATATGAAGGCTTTCACAACAATTTCATACATCACTGCACCATTGACTGTGATTATTAAATTTTGTGGTTTATGATTTCTAATACACTTGTTTGATAAAGGAATACAAGCTAGTTCTGATAATCCAAAGAAATCCATAGGAACTCTGCAGTGCAGAAGTAGGTCATTCGGCCCATCGAGGCTGCACCAACCCTCTGAAAGATCAGCCTATCTAAGCCCACTCTCCCACCCTATACCTGTAACCCCACCTAACTTGCCCATCTTTGGACTGTGGGAGGAAACCCATGCAGACATGGTGAGAAAGTGCAAACTCCACACAGACAGCCACTCAAGGCTGGAATTGAACCCAGGTCCCTGGCTCTGGGGCAGCAGTGCTAAGCACTGTGCCCCCTTGTCTCTGAATTGAAGTGTTAAAATGGGGGCAAGTTTCCTCATGAACATTTTGAATAGTACAATTCTCCCAAAAACAATTAAATCCTTTATCTGTAATTGCTATAAATAATTGCATTTTCATTGAAGAGCCACCCGGGAATGCAGCAGGAATAATGGCAGTAAAATCATTTCAGTATATGTTTGGAATGTTGATGATTTACATTTCCATAGCAATTTGAATAGTAAAAATAGACGAGCCGAATAAAGACACTGGGGATTTGTTAAAAAGCAGAGAGTACTGAATGATTCATTGAAAGTTTCACAACATAAAACTGTTTAACATAGGTTTAAGGTGCGAGGGGAAAAGTTTAGAGGAGATGTGTGAAGCAAGATTTTTACACGTAGAGGGTGGTGAGTGCCTGGAACAGGGTCTGTTCCTGTGCTGTACTGTCCTTTGTTCTAATGCCTGAAGAAAATCAATTCTATGGCTATAATAATTGCAAAGAAAATTTGAAGACCAATGTTTAAAAAAACAATGTTTGCAGGCAGCACGGTGGCGCAGTGGTCAGCATTGCTGCCTCACAGCGCCGAGGTCCCAGGTTCGATCCTGGCTCTGGGTCACTGTCCACAGGACAGTGGAGTTAGCATATTCTCTCCGTGTTTGCGTGAGTTTCATCCCCACAGTCCAAAGATGTGCAGGGTAGGTGGATTGGCCACGCTAAATTGCCCCTCTATTTGGATAAAATGAATTTTAAGAACAAAAAAAAACAATGTTGGAAATGCACAGTAGAATCACTCCTATCACTGCTAATTCATGACCAGAGCTAGGGTGTGGCATTGGAACATTGTTGAATAAAGAGATATACTGTTGATGTTTTTCTATTTTCACGCATCAGGACTCTTCACCAGAAAATACCAACAGTAAAGGGAACAATAATTTCTACTGCATGAGAAGGGAGTGCTGGTTGGTTGGCAAGTGGACTCTCATTGTTAGAGGTGTTGCAAAGAGGAATGCAATTAACAATTAACCGCCAATCTTTTTTTTCGAATTCAAACCAGGCAGGTTGACTAATGGTCAAGGCATTGCCATGGAGAAAGTGCCAGGGAATGGTTATACACCAAGCATTTGTTTAGCTCGCAGTGTGGCTCACGTATGCATTCAAGAAGCAACATACATTCACACACAGGGCCCTGTCCTTTGCAGGTAGAAGGAATACATCATGCAGTGAACCTTTTCAACTAAACCCATCTGAAATTTAATGCAGCCATCTGAGCAAGCAACTACAGTGAGTTTCTCATCAGGCCAATGCAGCAAAGAAGGAGGTCATTTGGCTCCCTGTAGATCAATCTACTCCGTACCATTTCCCTCCACTCTATATCCGTAGCCCTGAAAGTTTATTTCCCTCAGTTGACAATCCAGTTTCTTTTTGAAAGTATTGATCATCTCCGCTTCTACTATTCTCCTAGGCAACAAGTTGCAAGTCAATAACACTTGCAATGTAAAAAATGTCTTCACATCCCTTTCGCCTTGCCACATCCATGAGTGGTAGTGGACAATTAAACGACTCACTGGAGGAGGAAGCTCCATAAATATCCCACCCACAATAATGGAAGAGCCCAGCACATATGTGCAAAAGACAAGGCTGAGACATTCGCAACAATCTTCAGCCAGATTTGCTGAGTGGATGATCCATCTCAGTCTCCTCCGGATGTTCCCCAGCATCACAGACGTCAGTCTCCAGCCGATACAATTCACTCCACGTGATATCAAGAAACGGCTGAAGGCACAGGATACTGCAAAGGCTATGGGTCCTGGCAACATCCCGGCAATAGTACTGAAGACTGGTGCTCCAGAACATGCTGCACCCCTAGCCAAGCTGTTCCAGTACAGCTACAACACTGGCATCTATCCTGCAATTTCGAAAATTGCCCAGGTGCGTTCTGCAAACAAGAAACAAGACAAAACCCATCCAGCAATTACCACCCTATCAGTCTACTCTCCATCATCAGCAAAGTGATGGAAGGAGTTATCAACAGTACTATCAAATGGCACTTACTCAGCAATAACCTGTTCATGGATTCTCAGTTTGGGTTCTGCCAGGGCCACTCAGCTCCTGATTCAAACAGGGACAAAATAGCTGAATGCCAGAGGTGAGGTGAGAGTGACTGCCCTTGACATCAAGACAGTATTTGACCAAGTACGACATCAAGGAGCCCTAGCTAAATTGGAGTCAATGGGAATCAGAGGGTAAACTCTCCACTAGTTGGAGTCATACCCGGCACCAAGAAAGATGGTTGTGGTAGTTGGCAGTCAATCATCTCAGCTCCAGGACATCATTGCAGGGTTTCCTCAGGGCAGTGCCCTAGGCCGAACTATCTCTAGCTGCTTCATCAATGACCTCCCTTCCATCATATGATCATCAGTGGGGATGTTTGCAGATGACTGCACAATGTTCAGCACCATTCACAACTCCTCAGATAATGAAGCAGTCCATGTCCAAATGCAGCAAACCTGGACAATATCCAGGTTTGGACTGACAAGTGGCAAGGCAAGTTACATTCACATTTACAAGTGCCAGGCAATGACCATCTCCTACAAGAGAGGATCTAACCACCATCCCTTGACATTCAATGGCATTACCATTGCTGGACCCTCCACAATCAACATCCTGGGGGTTACCATTGATCAGAAACTGAACTGGACTAGCCACATTAATACTGTGGCTACCAGGGCAGGTCAAAGGCTAGGGATCCTATGGCGAGTAACTCACCTCCTGACCCCCCCAAAGCCTGTCCACCATCCACAAGGCACAAGTCAGGAGTGTGATGGAATACTCGCCACTTGCCTGGATGAGCACAGCTCCAACAACACACAAGAAGCTCAACAAAGCAACTCGATTACAGTAACTCACCAAGGGTCCATAGACAGCACCTTCCAAACCCACGACAACTACCATCTAGAAGGACAAGAGCAGCAGATAAGCTTGAATCCCGCCATTGGATACCCCTCTAAGTCATTCACCATCCTGACTTAGAAATATATCACCGTTCCTCCAATGTCGCTGGGGCAAAATCCTGGAACTCCCTCCCTAACAACGCAGTGGGTATACGTACACCTCTAGGACTGCAGCGGTTCAAGAAGACAACTCACCACCACCTTCTGAAGGACAACTAGGGATGGGCAATAAATACTGGCCCAGCCAACGAGGGCCACATCCCATAAATGAATTTTAAAATATATCCCTCCTCTATTTTTGTCTAAATCATTAAACATGTATTCTCCAGCCATGAGTTGATTATCTGTTTTTCCTTCTCTCGCCTTTAAACTCTGTCATAATCACTAAGATCCTTATCAGATCATTCCTCAAACTCCTTCGCTCCAAAGAGAACAACCCCAGCTTCTCCAAACTAATCTTGTAGCTAAACTGCTTCACCCTTGGAACCGCTTCACCCACAGAACCATTCTGGTAAATCCCCTCTGCACCCTTTCGCGGACCCTCAGGTCCTTCCTAAAGAGCGATGATTGGGTATTGCATATAGTAGTTGTGACTCAACCAGAACTTTAGAAAGATTCAGCATAACCTCCTGTTTTTTGAAAATAATACTGCATTTATAAAGCCCATGATCCCATATACTTTTTTAACTACTGTCTCTGTCCTGCATCTACAAAGATCTATGCACAGAAATCCTAGATCCCTCTGTTCTTGTGTATTCTCTGGAAATGTTCTGTTAAATTTATATTGCCTCTCCCTTTCCTTCTCCCTATCCCTTCTACCAAAATGCATTTTCTCGCACTCCTCTGCACTAAATTTCATCTGCTACTTGTCCTCCCATTCTGCTGACCTGCATATGTCCTCTCACAGTCAATTTGTATCATTATCATGAATGCCACACCTCCAAGTTTGCTATCATTGTAAAAGTTTCAAATATATATATATGCAAAAAACTTTGATATTGGAATGCAAAGAAAAATTTGAAACTTTAACATATATATATAATTTCATTTTATTCTGATATATATATATATATCAGGATAAAATTTCATTCTGGCAATTAACCTATTGGAACAGTACCATCTATCATCCTCCAGTCCAAGAACAACTTTTTACAACAACAAGGGTTTCCTCACACAATATGTGGATAGGCCGACAAGAGGCGGGGTCACATTGGATTTGGTACTGGGTAATGAACCGGGCCAAGTGTTAGATTTGGTTGTGGGAGAACACTTTGGAGATAGTGACCACAATTCGGTGACTTTCACTATAGCAATGGAGAGGGATAGGAACATATGGCAGGGCAAGGTTTATAACTGGGGGAAGGGTAATTACGATGTGATTAGGCAAGAATTGGGGAGCATAAGATGGAAACAGGAACTCTCAGGGATAGGCACAATTGAGATGTGGAGTTTGTTCAAGGAGCAAATTCTGCGTGTCCTTGATATGTATGTCCCTGTCAGGCAGGGAGGAAATGGTCGAGTGAGGGAACCATGGTTTACAAAAGAGGTTGAATGTCTTGTCAAGAGGAAGAAGGTGGCTTATGTAAGGATGAGAAAACAAAATTCAGTTAGGGCACTTGAGGTATACAAGATAGCTAGGAAGGAGCACAAGAAAGGGCTTAGGAGAGCTAGGAGGGGGCATGAGAAGTCCTTGACGGGTAGGATCAAGGAAAACCCCAAGGCTTTTTACACTTATGTGAGGAATAAAAGAATGACCAAGGTGAAGTTAGGGCCAGTCAAGGACAGTAGTGGGAACATGTGCATGGAGTCTGAAGATATAGGAGAGGCCCAAAATGAATACTTTTCTACAGTGTTCACAAAGGAGAGGGGCCATGTTGTTGAGGAGGATAGTGCAATACAGGCTGGTAGGCTGGAGGAGGTAGATAGTCAGAAGGAAGATGTGTTAGAAATTTTGAGAAGTCCTCTGGGCCTGATGGGCTATATCCTAGGATTCTTTGGGAGGCGAGAGATGAGATTGCAGAGCCTTTGGTGTGGTCCGTCCCGGCTCCCTCTGTAGGGGAGGTCCCGGTACACCGCAACACCTCGGACTCCCCCCCTTCCGTCCCAGGTGCATCGGGTGGGCAACGGGCAGGACAGGCTGGCAGCTCGCCATCCCAGTCGCCCGGGCCGCAGCCTGGCCCATCTAGGCCAGGACGCCCCAGGAAACGGCCGCCAAAAGGATCCAGTGTCAGAGGGCAGGAATCACAGGAGTCCACCTCCAGTTCTGCTGTACCGTCTGGGGAACCACGTAGACGTAGTCAAAGGGCCCGGAAGGCCAAACAATTAGACACTGAGTAAGTTGGCACGGGTGCAGGGCACAGATGAGTTTTAGGGGCTAGGGCACGTGCATGAACTCCTTTGGTTATTAAAGTCAATGTTACACCTACCAAAGCTGCCTTTGTGCTCTGTTCAAAGTGTGCGGGCGTGTCATGTACGTTGAGCGCAAGTGTGTGTGTGAGGGGTGGTCTTACCTCAGCCCCAGGTGAGTCTGCCCCCTTCCCCCTGGGCCGCCATCAACATCCCCCCGGGCAGAGGACAGGACCGTGCGCTGCAGTGTCACAGCCGCATGAAGGGATGGTCCGGGTGGATGGTGGTACTGTGGCCATGGGTCAGACATAGTCCAACGATGTAGAGCCAGGAGCTCATCGCAGGGCGGGTTGTCATCATCCTCCATGGCCTGCGATAGACACGCGTCCACCCGCAACTGTGTGAGCCCGGCCCGTTGTGCCGCCGGTGGATTGGCAATGGGGGGGGGGTGGTGTGCATGCGGGTGGGGTGGGTGGGGTTGGGGAGTGGGGTGAGGGTGCTGGGTGGGTGGATGGGTTTGGGGTGTGGGTGGTCGGCTGTTGCCATGGTGTGCGGTCTGTGGCCATACTACCCGATTCCCACGCCCATCTAGTCAGTGAAGCGGGCGGCTATCAGTCTGTCCCGTGCCCGCTGGGCCAGCCGGTAACGGTGGACAGCCACCCGCCTGTGTCTACCCCGTCTGCCCTGACCATTGCCCCCATCCCCCTCATCTGGGGAGGACTGTGCCTCTTCCTGCTGCTCCTCCACTCCGCCCTCCTCTGCCTGCGGCACATCGCCCCTCTGCTGGGCTATGTTGTGCAGGACGCAGCACACCACAATGATGCGGCCGACCCTATCTGACTGATACTGGAGGGCGCCCCCAGAGAGGTCCAGGCATCTGAAACGCATCTTCAGCACGCCAAAGCACCTCTCGATCACTCCCCTTGTCGCTACATGGGCATCATTGTAGCGGTTCTCCGCCTCATTGCGTGGCCTCCGTATAGGCGTCATCAGCCACGATCGCAATGGGTAGCCCCTGTCGCCCAGCAACCAGCCCCTCAGCCGGGGATGGCGTCCCTCGTACATGCCGGGGATGGATGACCGCGACAACACAAATGAGTCGTGTACACTGCCTGGGTGACGGGCGCAGATGTGCAGGATCATCATGCGGTGGTCGCAGACCACCTGTACGTTCATCGAGTAGGTCCCCTTCCTATTAGTGAACACGGCCCTGTTATCTGCAGGTGGCCGCACGGCGACGTGCATCCCCTCGATCGCGCCCTGGACCATGGGGAACCCGGCAACGGCAGAGAAGCCCACGGCCCGGGCATCTTGGCTGGCCCGGTCCACGGGGAAGCGGATGTAGCGGTGCGCCATGGCATAAAGGGCATCTGTCACTGCCCGGATGCACCGGTGCACCGATGTCTGCGAAATGCCGGACAGGTCCCCACTCGGTGCCTGGAATGACCCCGTTGCATAAAAGTTCAGGGCCGCAGTAACCTTGACGGACACGGGGAGAGGGTGTCCCCCGCCAGTGCCACGCGGTGACAGGTGTGCCAGCAGGTGGCAGATGTGTGCCACGGTTTCCCGGCTCATCCGGAGTCTCCTCCTGCATTCCCGGTCCGTGAGGTCCTGGTATGACTGCCGGGGCCGGTACACACGGGGCGCCCTCGGGTGCCTCCGTTGCCGTGGGGCCGCGACGTCCTCCTCCCCCTCCTCGTCCTGTTGGTCAGGTGTCCCTCCAGCCTGGGCGGCTGCCGCCTGCCCCTCTGCGGCAGCCTGCGCTGCCTCTCTGGCACGCTCCTCCTCCTCCTCCTCCTCCTCATCCAGGGCAACATAGACATGAGCGGCTGCCACCACGGCGGCCAACATCGCTGGATGGTCTGAAAACATGACGGCCTGGTGGGGGGGAGGGGAACGACGACATGTCATCATTGCCCATATCCCCTCCTCCCCCCAGCCAGGTGGCATGGACCGCATGGGTCCAACTGTTGGAGGCTGGCACCTGGCCAGGTGGACCAACTCATTTGCCCTCCCATCACCCTCCTCGGTACGGACCCCCTCCCCAACCTCCACCCCAGCACGGACCCCCCCCAACCCCCAACCTCCACCCCAGCACGGACCCCCCCTAACCCCCAACCTCCACCCCGGCACGGACCCCCTCCCCAACCTCCACCCCAGCACGGACCCCCCCCAACCCCCAACCTCCACCCCAGCACGGACCCCCCCAACCCCCAACCTCCACCCCAGCACGGACCCCCAACCCAACCTCCACCCCGGCACGGACCCCCTCCCCAACCTCCACCCCAGCACGGACCCCCCCCAACCCCCAACCTCCACCCCGGCACGGACCCCCTCCCCAACCTCCATCCCAGCATGGACCCCCCCCCCAACCCCCAACCTCCACCCCAGCACGGACCCCCTCCCCAACCCCCAACCTCCACCCCAGCACGGACCCCCTCCCCAACCTCCACCCCAGCACGGACCCCCCCAACCCCCAACCTCCACCCCGGCACGGACCCCCTCCCGGCACTCCCCCGGAGCCCAGCCTACTCTAACCACCACCCCCCCCCCCCCGCCGCACACACACACACACAAGCCGAGACACACCTCTCCTCACGCAATCAGTCTGCGGCCACGCCATTTCCTGCCCAGAGCCAACCCCCCAGGCCGTCACTCACCTCCTCGCTGGTCGGCGTGAGCCTGGAGCACCGGGTCACGCCGATGAAAAGGAAGTTTGATTCACGTCGACGTGAACGGTCATCACGTCGACGGGACTTCGGCCCATCCGGAAGGGAGAATATCGGCAGGCCGAAAATCGGCTGCCTTGCGCAGACCCGTGACATTCTCCGCGGCAGCGGCGCCATTAACGCCCCGCTGACTTTTCTCCCTTCGGAGACTTCGGCGGGGGCGGGGGCGGGATTCACGGCGGCCAACGGCCATTCTCCGACCCGGCGGGGGGTCGGAGAATGACGCCCAGGAAGCCCGTATGACAATCCCTTTTTCTATCTTCACCCCCACATCCCTTAGCAACCTAGGATGCAAGCTATCCAGGTTAGGTGATTTATCCACTTTAAGTACAGTCAGCCTTTCCAGTACATCCTGCCTTCAATTTTCACCCATCCATTACCTCTACTATCTCTCTCAGCAAATATGAATTGTTGAGGAATCGGTTGATGATAAATGCCGAGCTATTCAAATCTCAGAAGGGAAATTTGAAACAACTCGCCTCACATTTGTTTGCAATTTGTATAGTGTGAGGAGAGGTTTAGAAATCGAGAAATGATGTCCCTGAGTACTTGTGATAATTTTATAGCAAAGTAAATGTTTATTAATAAATCTGAAAATCAATAAGCTAAACAGATATGCATGTAAATTAAGACAATGGCGTAACACAGTACCAATGCTTTAAACTGTTGCAAACAATCTTGATTTAACTACATTCTGAGTGAACCTTCCCCAATCTGTTCAGCAACACCTTATAGATATTAAGGTTTCTAAAAGTCCAGCGACTGTTACCACACATGCCTTTCATTCTCTCTTGGGTTACCCTCTGAGGTTTCCCAGCAGTTGGCTTTTCAGATCTGGTTTAGTTCACACAGCTTACTGGGAGTTAATCAACTATCCCAGCTGCTGTTGGCTTAGAAGTAAAACAACTGCCTTCATTAGGTTTTCAGTATCTACATAAATATGCTTTTCCCCTTTGATCTTTCATTATCTCACCCAGTTTCTTTAGAACTATTCTTGCTCAGAATTGATTAATTTCATCTCTTCACTTTTAGCTTTTGGAATTTAAATGAAAACTAAACTCCCTTTCTCCATACTCTACCTATGACACCTTTATTTCGTTCGGTCCCTTGCATATCTTATCCTTTGAACAACAACACCATTCAAGTCTATTCCTATTCTATAACAATCCTTCCGAAATTACCTGAGGTAAACATCGTTTGAAACCTTGCCAAGCTCATTAACATGTTAAACTCACAATTCACATTCACACAGTCATTCTGTCCCTTGCTTTAATTGCCATTTACCTACCCTAACAATATAAAACTATGACCAGCATATTACCAACAGAAAAATATTACAATTCCGTGGGTTTCCTGACAGGTTTTCTTGACAATATACATGATAATAATTACATAGATACATAGAAAACAGAAGCAGGGGTCAGCCCCTCGAGCTTCCTCCACGATTCATTATAATCATGGCTGATCATCACGTTCAATAACCTGACACCGCCTCCACCCATTTCCCTTGATCCCTTTAGCCCCAAGAGCTATATCTAATTTGTTCTTAAAATAACACAATGTTTGGGCCTCTTACACAACGCTTTGGTCTCTTAAGTATTCCATTGGCCTATATTGGTCTCTGAAGTATTCTAACCTTGCCACATTTGTCCCTAATAGGCCTTCACCCATTTCTTACTGCTCACTTTTTACTCGACGGTAAAAGATTTTGGAAGTTGAGCCGATGAGCCTTACGCCAGTGGTAGGGAAATTACTGGAGAGAATTCTTCGAGACAGGATCTACTCCCATTTGGAAGCAAGTGGACGTATTAGCGAGAGGCAGCACGGTTTTGTGAAGGGGAGGTCGTGTCTCACTACAGTGTTAATGTAAGCCTACTTGTGACAAAGATTATTATTATTATTATTACCTTTACAGATATCTACAGTTTTCGAGGAGGTCACAAAGATGATTGATGCAGGTAGGGCAGTGGATGATGTCTATATGGACTTCAGTAAGGCCTTTGACAAGGTCCCCCATGACAGACTGGTACAAAAGGTGAAGTCATACGGGATCAGAGGTGAGCTGGCAAGATAGATACAGAACTGGCTAGGTCATAGAAGGCAGAGAGTGGCAATGGAAGGGTGCTTTTCTGATTGGAGGGCTGTGACTAGTGGTGTTCTGCATGGATCAGTGCTGGGACCTTTGCTGTTCGTAGTATATATAAATGATTTGGAGGAAAATGTAACTGGTCTGATTAAGAAGTTTCCGGACGGCACAAAGGCTGGTGGAATTGCGGATAGCGATGAGAACTGTCAGAGGTTACAGCAGGATTTAGGTTGTTTGGAGACTTGGGCGGAGAGATGGCAGATGGAGTTTAATCTGGACAAATGTGAGGTGATGCATTTTGGAAGGTCAAATACAGGTAGGGAATATATAGTGAATGGTAGAACCCTCAAGAGTATTGACAGTCAGAGAGATCTAGGTGTACAGGTCCATAGGTCACTGAAAGGGGCAACAAAGGTGGAGAAGGTAGTCAAGAAAGCATACGGCGTGCTTGCCTTCATTGGCCGGGGCATTGAGTATAAAAATTGGCAAGACATGTTGCAGCTGTCTTAGAATCTTACTTAGGCCACACTTGGAATATAGTGTTCAATGCTGGTCGCCACACTACCAGAAGGATGTGGAGGCTTTAGAGAGGGTGTAGAAGAGATTTACCAGGATGTTGCCTGGTATGGAGGGCATTAGCTATGATGAGAGATCATAACAATTCTATGATAAACTCTGTTTGTTCTCACTGGAACGACGGAAGTGAAGGGGCGACCAGGTCGAGGTCGACAAAATTATTAGGGGCATAGGCAGAGTGGATAGTCAGAGGCTTTTTCCCAGGGTAGAGGGGTCAATTACTCGGGGGCATAGGTTTAAGGTGCGAGGGTTTCGAGGAGATAAGTTTTTTACACAGAGGGTAGTGGGAGCCTGGAACTCGCTGCCGGAGGACGTGGGACAATAGTGATGTTTAAGGGGCATCTTGACAAATACATGACTAGGATGGGAGTAGAAGGATACGGACCCCGAAAGTGTAGAAGATTTTAGTTTAGACGGACAGCATGGTCGGTGCAGGCTTCGAGTGCCGAAGGGCCTGTTCTTGTGCTGTACTTTTCTTTGTTCTTTGTTGTTAACTGCTATTCTCATATTTGCTCTCTGCCAATCTTACTTTCTTCTATGTTTGTCTTTTCAACTGATTGTATATTGCATGGTTCTCACTTTAATAATTCACCCTCTTTTTTTCATTTCATGATAGTCTCTATCTCCCTGGGACATACAAATTGATCTCGACCTCTGATCTACCTCAGCAGCATCCATTCCCTCAGTGAGGATGGGGAGGAAGTGGCATTGTTGGATTATCGCTTGACTAGTAATCCAGATACCCAGAGTCATGCTCTGGGGACCCGGGTACAAATCCTACCGTGGCAAATGGTGAAATTTGAATTTCATTTTAAAAATCTGGAATTAGAAGTCTAAAAAGTTACTGTGAAACCATTGACAATTGTTTTAAAAACCCATCGTTTAGGGAAGGAAATCTGTCATCCTTACCTGGCCTGGTCTAAATGTGACTGCAAACCCACAGCTATGTGGTTGACACTTCATAGATAGAAATCACAGAATTTGACACTGGCCCTTGGAAAGAGCACCCTACTTAAGCTCACGCCTCCACCCTGTCCCTATAACCCCACCTAACCTTTTTGTTTTGGACACTAAGGGGCAATTTAGCATGGTCAATCCCTAACCTACACATCTTCAGACTGTGGGAGGATACCGGAGCACCCGGAGGAAACCCACGCAGACACAGGGAGGAAGTGCAAACTTCACACGGTCACCCGAGGCCGGAATTGAACCCGGGTCCCTGGAGCTGTGAGACATCAGTGCCAACCACTGTGCTGCTGTGCCACCAAATCATGGCAAAATCTCTGTTTGTTAGCGCTTCAGAGGGCTAAGGAAAAGAGTGAGAGTGGGACTAACTGGACAGTCCTTTCAAAAGAGCAGGGTAGGTTGAAGGTTCACCTGCCATACTGCACAATTCTATAATTCCACTGCTCTGGTCATTCTGACTCTTAATTGCCCTCAGGGCTGGGCAATAAATGCTGGCCCAGCCAGTGACACCCACATCCCATGAACGAATAAAAAAGAAATTAGAAATCCCAGATCAGATATAGCATAGATTTGGAGCAGCAAGTTAATCTGCCTCTTTTGTTATGTTCTATCATGTCTACATCAAATGTCCAACTACAATACTCCAATTAGAGATTATAGCCCCCTGAGCAACAATTTAATTTGTATTTTGTTCTTTGTTTCCATGTCTTGAAGAGCTGAATTAGGGCTACCTAAGCACATTTTCAGTACTTCACAGGCGATTGAGAATTACCTCCCATTATTTTTGAATTGATTAAATTCTAAATACTGGAGGGGAAAAGATGATTTACCTTTCTGTGAAAGTTTCTCAATATCAGTATTTCATTTATTGGGCAACAGATACAAAATGGTTCCAGAATCATTTAAATGGCCGGGATCCCTGATATTGCTCATTGCTGCCTTGCTTTAATGCCCAGTAAAAGGAGTTGTAATTAGCCACTTCACTTATGCATGACATATTATGAATCACTTCATGTGCAAGGCATGAGACAAGAAATTGGCTTTGACCCATTTGGCAGCAGAGAGGCCATCGCAGGTTTAACCATTGGGCCTCATTATGGTATTCCACCTCCATGGTAGCAAATTGGCAGAAGTGGCTGCCTGCTTTCTAAAAAGGCAGGCAGACGAATGTGAACATGGGCATTTAAGAAGGGTCTTGCAGGAGGCAATGGATCCTGAGGCCCCAATTAGCTTTTATCAATTGGGATCCAATCGGCTTAAGGCTGATAGGCTGATCGGTTTGCCACCAGCTCCGAAAAATAGGTAGAATCATAGAATTTACAGTGCAGAAGGAGGCCATTGAGTCTGCCCCAGCCGTTGGAAAGAACACCCTACTTAAAATCAAACACCATATGATTTTATTTTCATAAATTTAGAATGACCAATTAATTTTTTTCCAATTAAGGGGCAATTTAGTGTGGCCAATCCACCTACCCTGCACATCTTTTTGGTTGTGGGGGTGAAACCCATGCAAACACTGGGAAATTGTGCAAACTCCACACGGACAGTGACCCAGAGCCTGGATCGAACCTGAGACCTCGGTGGCGTGATGCCGCAGTGCTAACCACTGTGCCACCATGCTGCCCTAAACATAACATGATTAAGGCCACTTTCGAGCAGAAAATAACCTGGAACATTTTAGCTAATCACCGAACCCCCCTCCTCCCTGCCCCCTCATTCTCCCCCCTCCCCTGCCTCCCCCCCTCCCCCCCCCTGCCCCTTCCCTCCCCCCTCCCCCCTTTCCTCCCCCCCCTCCCCTTTGGAGGTCCTTCTTCCAGGCAAGAATACAAATTGACCTTCCTAGAATTCCACTATTTTGCTCAGTCCCTGGTCCATGTTATGTGGTAAGAGTTTAATTCCTTGGGAACTTTTGCAATTTTGAATGCTCCCTTTCCTTTGAATATTGGTACCAAAATGCTTTGCCTTTATGCCTTTAGGGTTTCCTCTCTTATCATGAAACAACTGCTTGTTTGGGACCTGGACCCCATAATTTCTAAATAACCTTCTTAAACTGGGATAGCAACTAGCAAACCCCAAATGAACTAGAAAATAGAACTAGAACTCTCAAGGTTCTAGCATGGACCTCAACACAGGTTTCAAAAGCAACAACAAATAAGTGCAGAAGGAAATCTGAGTATTCTTTTTATGGTAATGATGAATTCTGTGATTTCCATATAGTTGCAGCCAAAAGAAACCTTTACAACTTCACACTGCATCATTTAGCCTTTAGTGATAACCTTATGGGGGAAACATTTGTTCATGTAGTGCCATTTCAAGCTGCGCCACACAGACTTGTGTTGAATCCCAAGGGCTGACAGCACCACATTTGCTTGGCCCATGTTGATTTCTTCATTGGTATTATTCAAGAAATCCATGCATGTTGCAGCCTGCAGCAGTATCTACCAGTGGGGTATTCATGAAGCCTGTGTAGTGCCTCTTGAAGTGAGTACTTATTTTATACATAACATTAATTACAATGCAGTGAAGCAAGAATCTGGACTGCTGAAATATATTTTTATAATTCCATCATGAGTGTTTTATATATAATAATAATCTTTATTGTCACAAGTAGGCTTACATTAACACTGCAATGAAGTTATTGTGAAAAGCCCCGAGTCCCACATTCATCATGCCTGTTGGGGTACACTGAAGTAGAATTCAGAATGTCCAAATTACCTAACAGCACGTCTTTCGGTACATGTGGGAGGAAACTGGAGCACCCGTAGGAAACCCACACAGACGTGGGGAGAAAGTGCAGAGTCTGCACAGACCGTGCCCCAAACCGGTACTCGAACCTGGGACCCTGGCGCTGTGAAGCAACAGGGCTAACCACTGTGCTACCGTGCCACCCTAACTTGTTAGGGTGTGACCTGTTTATAATTTTAACTTCATTATGTACCCATGTTTGGCTACAATATTGTTTTATGAAAATAAATTCCCATAATATTAAGGTTTTTGATTCACAGCAATGCAATACAAGATGAATAATGACTCACTTTCTATTGTGAGATGTGTTTTCGTGTTTATCTTATCATTTGCGCTATGTGCATAACATCAGCACATGGAAAACCATTTTCCTCCATAAGCAGATCGACCTCGGGGGAAAAAAAATGATCTGGATCTTATTTAGTGATTGCTGTTTTAAAATATTTTAGATAAGGAGAAGAATGTAAAAATAGGTTTTGCATGATCATTCCCAAACTATGGGCGTGATCTCATGCCCGAGTTGCGTCCAGTGCGGATCCGTGCGAGCTAGTTAGATAGCAGGAGAAGCCGAAAGCGGAATCGGCTGGGGCACCGACCGGTTTCTGATCTAACCGGCCAGCTCCCGATGGCGGGTTCCGGATCCTGCCCAGATGTGGCGAGGTACCCATTAGCACCAATTGAGGGCAAACTCCATCTCATTAATGAGATCAAATGGTCTCCTGGGATCTAACCAGCAACTTTAATTTGCCTATCTGTCCCACTGAACACCTCCAGGGCAGCACCCTGTCTTTTTGTAACATGGTGCAGGTCGCTTTAACTCCCTCTGACTGTGAACAGCTGAAGGCTATTGCGAATAGGGAATTGGCATTGTTAATTATATGAACATTTCACAGCTCTCGAGTGGAATTTTGTGGGTACACGTGCCATATCTCAGATAAGTGTTATTACTCAGCATCCCAATCAAGCTGTGAGGGCTGGACACTATGCTTGAACCCTGGAGATGTCAACATCATAGAGGCAGCAGCCAACAATCAAATATCCAAGAGCAAGGCTAGGGATATTCCCATGGCCAGAGGGTGAGTGTGTGTGGATCGGGGAAGGAACCTGAACCTGGTCCACGTAATGTGCCTGGCAGGGGTCTGGGTTCCGGGGACTGGGCTCCAGGGTACAGGGACCCCTGCTATGCTGGGGATGCGTGTGGGGTCCCTGTGGTGTTCTTTGTGGTTCTAATCCGAGGATGGTTGGCATGGTGTTCACAAAGACCACAACTAGCTTTTATATTAAACAAAGCTAAAGATTTGTTGCACTACTTAATTGGATTTGACGCTTACTCCTATATAATTAACAGTTGACAATAAACATTCAGTCTACCCTCATCTACTACTAATCCCGACACTAATGCAATAACTATGATCTGCTCTCACTCACACTATCTTTCCGACAATCTGTCTTCTAGCCTTCTCCTCAACACTCTCTCCCAGAAGGTGGAATCGATGCTTTATCTATTTATTTATTTAAAAAATGAAATCCCCCCCCCCCCCCCCCCCCGCTCCCCCCCCCTCCGCCCTGGGTTGCTGCTGCTGCTGACCTCCACCTAACACTCCACGGGAAAGTCAAGGACCGGTTGCCACCGCCTGGAGAACCCCAGCACAGACCCTCGCAAGGCAAACTTTATCTTCTCCAACCTGAGAAACTCTGCCATGTCATTGACCCAAGCCTCCACGCTTGGGGGTTTTACGTTCCACCACATTAACAAGAGCCTTCTCCGGGCTACCCAGGAGGCAAAGGCCAAGACTCCGGCCTCTTTCGACTCCTGCACTCCTGGATTGTCCGATACCCCAAATATCGCTATCCCCCAGCTCGGTTTCACCCGAGTGTCCAAGACCTTGGACATAGCCTTTGCAAAACCCTTCCAAAATTCCGTAAGCGCCGGGCATGCCCAGAACATATGGGCGTGGTTTGCTGGGCTCCCTGAACACCTCATGCACCTGTCCTCTACCCCAAAAAACCTATTCATTCTCGCCCCTGTCATATGCGCCCGGTGCACAACTTTAAACTGAATCAGGCTAAGCCTGGTGCAAGATGAGGAGGAATTGACCCTGCCCAGGACGTCAGCCCACAGGCCCTCATCCAGCTCCTCCCCCAGCTCCTCCTCCCACTTGCCCTTCAGTTCTTCCACCGAGGCCTCCTCCGCCTCCTGAAGCTCCTGGTATATGTCCGGTACTTTGCCACCCCCTACCCACACTCCCGAGACCACCCTGTCCTGTAGCCTCCGGGCAGGCAGCAGCGGGAATTCCCCCACCTGTTTTTTCACTAATGCCCAAACCTGCATGTACCTAAAGGTATTCCCCGGGGGGTAGCCCAAATTTCTCCTCCAGCGCCCTCAGACTGGCAAAAGTCCCATCAATAAACAAGTCCCCCATCCTTCTGATTCCCGCCCTGTGCCAGCCTAGGAACCCACCGTCTATCCTACCTGGAACAAACCTGTGTTGTTCCGTATCGTGGTCCAAACTGAGGCCCCTACCTCCCCTCTATGCCGTCTCCACAGCCTCCAAACCCTCAGTGTCGCCACCACCACCGAGCTCGTGGTATGCCGTGTCGGCGGAAGCGGCAACGGTGCCGTCACCAGTGTCCCCAAACTAATACCTATACTGGAAGCCTCCTCCAACCGTTTCCACGCCGCCCCCTCTCCCTCCATTCCCCATTTCCAAAGAATCGACACATTCGCTGCCCAGTAATAGCTGTACAGGTTCGACAGCGCCAACCCCCCCCCCCCCCAACCCCCCCACCCCCCCCCCCCCCCACCCCGCCGACTGCGCTCCAAAAACAGTCTCTTAACCCGCGGGGTCTTATTTGCCCACACAAATCCCGTGATACTCCTATTTACCCGCTTGAAAAAGGACTTGGGGATGAGAATGGGCAGGCACCGGAACACGAACAAGAACCTAGGGAGGACCGTCATCTTTACGGACTGCATCCTGCCCGCCAGGGAGAATGGCAACATGTCCCACCTCCTAAAGTCCTCCTCCATCTGACCAACCAGCCGTGCTATGTTGAGCTTGTGCAAGACCCGCCAGCTCTTGGCCACCTGGATGGAAGTTTTAGTGTGAGTCATCCTAAAGTCTGTATAAAAGACAGACAGAAAGCGCACATTAGTAAGCATTGCGCAGGTCAAGGACACACAACCGAGTGAGAGAGTTACAGACCGAGTGAGAATTTGGTAATTTGGTGCAGTGAGGTAATTCGGTGAAGAGTGGGAGAAGGTGCTTTTTCCCTACTGTTTTGTTCTCTCTCTTTCTCCGGGCCTAATTTCGGGAGCCGTTCGGAGGAGGAGGAGCAGTCTCTGTGAGTATAAAAACCTAACGGAAACTTCCTGTTTTCCATTTTTTTTCCCCAAAAGTGACGTCAGAGGGAAGCTGTGATCTGAGTGGTTGATAGCAAATCTGCCCCAAATTTAAAAAAAAACACAGCTAAACTCATAAACTTAAATTAAACTAATTAATTAATTAGTGATGGCTAGTCAGGTGATGTGCTTGAGCTGCTTGATGTGGGAGCTGGCAGATCCCATTGCGAGCTGCAGCGACCACATCTGCAGTAAGTGTTGGCTGCTCGAAGAGCTCCGGCTCAGAGTTGATGAGCTGGAGTCTGAGCTTCAAACACTGAGGCACATCCGGGAGGGGGAGACTTACCTGGACACTGTGTTTCAGGAGGCAGTCACACCTGTCAGAGTAAGTAGGTTAAATCCTGCCAGTGGCCAGGGACAGCAGGGTGTGACTGTAAGTCAGGCAGGTAAAGGGAACCAGCAGTCAGGAACTCAGGAGCCTCAGCCCTTGACTCTGTCCAACAGGTATGAGGCACTTGCTCCCTGTGTGGATGGCGAACAGGGCTGCAGGAAGGATGAGTCAGCTGACCAAGGCACCATGGTTCAGCAGGCCATTCAAGGGGAGGGAGTAAATAGGCAAGTTGTAGTTGTAGGGGATTCTATTATCAGGGGGATAGATAGTATCCTTTGTGAGCAGGATAAAGAGTCCCGCATGGTATGCTGCCTGCCCGGTGCTAGGGTGCGGGACATCTCTGACCGGCTTTAAAGGATGCTGGAGAGGGAGGGGGAGGATCCAGTTGTTGTGGTCCATGTCGGTACCAACAACATAGGCAAGTCTAGGAAAGAGGACCTGTATAGAGATTATAAAGAGCTAGGATTCAAATTAAAAAAACAGGTCCTCAAGGGTCATAATCTCCGGATTACTGCCCGAGCCACGTGCAAATTGGCATAGGGAGGCAAGAATAAGGGAAGTTAACACGTGGCTGAAAGAGTGGTGTGGGAATGAGGGGTTCCTTTTCATGGGACACTGGCATCAGTTTTGGAACAGGGGGGACCTATACCGTTGGGATGGTCTCCACCTGAACCGAGCTGGAACCAGTGTTCTGGCGAAAAGAATAAATAGGGTGGTCAATAGGACTTTAAACTAAATACTTGGGGGGAAGGGAAAGTGAGGGAACCAAGAGGTGAAGTAATCAGTGGGAAGCGTAGCTGCTTAGGAATACAAAAAAGCACGAAAAGACAAAACTCAGGAGAGGTTACGATAGTCCCCATCCCACAAAATATGACACAGTGTATGGAAAGGCTCAGTAAACCAAGGTCCACCACACTAAGAAAACAAAAAGGGACGGTCAATAGAGAATTAAAGGTGCTATATTTAAATGCGCGCAGTGTACGGAACAAGGTAGATGAGCTTGTGGCCCAGATTGTGACTGGCAGGTATGATGTGGTAGGCATCACAGAGACATGGTTGCAGGGGGTTCAGGACTGGCATTTAAACATCCAGGGATTCACAACCTATCGAAAAGACAGGGAGGTGGGCAGAGGGGGCGGGGTTGCCTTGTTAATTAGGAATGAAATTAAATCAATAGCACTAAATGACATAGGGCCAGATGATGTGGAGTCTGTGTGGGTAGAGTTGAGGAACTGCAAAGGCAAAAAAACCATAATGGGAGTTATGTACAGGCCTCCTAACAGTGGTCAGGACCGGGGGCACAAAATGCACCACGAAATAGAAAGTGAATGTCAGAAAGGCAAGGTCACAGTGATCATGGTGGACTTCAATATGCAGGTGGACTGGGTAAATAATGCTGCCAGTGGATCCAAGGAAAGGGAATTCATTGAATGTTTACAGGAGGGCTTTTTGGAACAGCTTGTGATGGAGCCCACAAGGGAACAGGCCATTCTGGACTTAGTGTTATGTAATGAGCCAGACTTGATTAAAGATCTTAAAGTAAGGGAGCACTTAGGAGGCAGTGATCATAATATGGTAGAATTCAATCTCCAATTTGAAAGAAAGAAGGTAGAATCAGATGTAAAGGTGTTACAGTTAAATAAAGGTAACTACAGGGGCATGAGGGAGGAACTGACGAAAATCGACTGGGAGCAGAGCCTAGTGGGAAAGACAGTAGAACAGCAATGGCAGGAGTTTCTGGGAGTAATTGAGGACACAGTGCAGAGGTTCATCCCAAAGAAAAGAAAGGTTATCAGAGGGGGGATTAGCCAGCCATGGCTGACAAAGGAAGTTAGGGAATGCATCAAAGCAAAAGAGAAAGCCTATAATGTGGCAAAGAGTAGTGGGAAGTCAGAAGATTGGTAAGGCTACAAAAACAAACAGAGGATAACAAAGAGAGAAATAAGGAAAGAGAGGATCAAATATGAAGGTAGGCTCGCCAGTAACATTAGGAATGATAGTAAAAGTTTCTTTAAATACATTAAAAACAAACGGGAGGCAAAAGTTGACATTGGGCCGCTCCAAAATGACGCTGGTAATTTTGTGATGGGAGACAAGGAAATAGCTGAGGGACTAAATAAGTACTTTGCGTCAGTCTTCACAGTAGAAGACATGAGTAATATCCCACCAATTCCGGAGAGTCAGGGGGCAGAGTTGAATATGGTAGCCATCACAAAGGAGAAAGTGCTAGAGAAACTAAGAGGTCTAAAAATTGATAAATCTCCGGGCCCAGATGGACTACATCCTAGAGTTCTAAAGGAGATAGCTGAAGAAATAGTGGAGGCGTTAGTTATGATCTTTCAAAAGTCACTGGAGTCCAGGAAAGTCCCAGAGGACTGGAAAATCGCTGTTGTAACCCCCCTGTTCAAGAAGGGAACAAGGAAAAAGATGGAAAATTATAGGCCAATTAGCCTAACCTCGGTTGTTGGCAAGATTCTAGAATCCATTGTTAAGGATGAGATTTCTAAATTCTTGGAAGTGCAGGGTCAGATTAGGACAAGTCAGCATGGATTTAGTAAGGGGAGGTCGTGCCTGACAAACCTGTTAGAGTTCTTTGAAGAGATAACAAATAGGTTAGACCAAGGAGAGCCAATGGATGTTATCGACCTTGACTTCCAAAAGGCCTTTGATAAGGTGCCTCACGGGAGACTGCTGAGTAAAATAAGGGCCCATGGTATTCGAGGCAAGGTGCTAACATGGATTGACGATTGGCTGTCAGGCAGAAGGCAGAGAGTTGGGATAAAAGGTTCTTTTTCGGAATGGCGACCGGTGACGTGTGGTGTCCCGCAGGGTTCAGTGTTGGGGCCACAGCTGTCCTCTTTATATATTAACGATCTAGATGATGGGACTGGGGGCATTCTGGCTAAGTTTGCCGATGATACAAAGATAGGTGGAGGGGCAGGTAGTATGGAGGAGGTGGGGAGGCTGCAGAAAGATTTAGACAGTTTAGGAGAGAGGTCCAAGAAATGGCTGATGAAATTCAACGTGTGCAAGTGCGAGGTCTTGCACTTTGGAAAAAAGAATAGAGGCATGGACTATTTTCTAAACGGTGACAAAATTCATAATGATGAAGTGCAAAGGGACTTGGGAGTCCTAGTCCAGGATTCTCTAAAGGTAAACTTGCAGGTTGAGTCCGTAATTAAGAAAGCAAATGCAATGTTGTCATTCATCTCAAGAGGCTTGGAATATAAAAGCAGGGATGTACTTCTGAAGCTTTATAAAGCATTAGTTAGGCCCCATTTAGAATACTGTGAGCAATTTTGGGCCCCACACCTCAGGAAGGACATACTGGCACTGGAGCGGGTCCAGCGGAGATTCACACGGATGATCCCAGGAATGGTCGGCCTAACATACGATGAACGTCTGAGGATCCTGGGATTATATTCATTGGAGTTTAGGAGGTTGAGGGGAGATCTAATAGAAACTTACAAGATAATGAATGGCTTAGATAGGGTGGATGTAGGGAAGTTGTTTCCATTAGCAGGGGAGACTAGGACCCGGGGGCACAGCCTTAGAATAAAAGGGAGTCACTTTAGAACAGAGATGAGGAGAAATTCTTCAGCCAGAGAGTGGTGGGTCTGTGGAATTCATTGCCACAGAGGCCGGTGGAGGCCGGGACGTTGAGTGTCTTTAAGAAAGAAGTTGATAAATTCTTGATTTCTCGAGGAATTAAGGGCTATGGAGAGAGAGCGGGTAAATGGAGTTGAAATCAGCCATGATGGAATGGTGGAGTGGACCCGATGGGCCGAATGGCCTTACTTCCGCTCCTATGTCGTATGGTCTTATGGTCTTATGGATGCCCAAGTACCGAAAGCTCCTCTCCACCATCTTGAGCGGCAGCTCCCCAACCTCTCTTCCTGGCCCCTCGCATGCACCACAAAAAGCTCGCTTTTTCCCACGTTTAGCTTGTATCCCCAAAAGTCTCCAAAATCCCTAAGAACCTGCATGACCTCCCCCATCCCCTCCACCGGATCCGCAATGTACAGAAGCAGGTCATCCCCATACAGCGAAACACGGTGCTCCTCCCCCCTCCCGAACCAACCCCCTCCAGTTTCTGGACTCCCTCAACGCCATGGCTAGTGGCTCAATTGCCAAGGCAAACAGCAGGGGGGAACAAAGGGCACCCCTGCCTCGTTCCGCGATATAACCTAAAGTACCCTGACCGCAGCCGGTTCGTCGACACACTCGCTACCGGGGCCTGGTACAACAATTTGACCCACCCTATGAATTTCTCCCCAAATCCAAATCTGCCTAACACCTCCCAGAAGTGCTCCCACTCCACCCGATCGAAGGCCTTCTCCGCGTCCATTGCTACGACCACTTCTGCGTGTGTGTCCCCTCCGAGTGCATCATGATCACATTCAGGCGCCTCCGCACGTTTGTACTCAGCTGCCTGCCCTTCACAAACCCCGTCTGATCCTCATGAATCACTCCCGGGACACAATCCTCAATCCTAGTGGCCAAGATCTTGGCCAACAGCTTGGCATCCACATTAAGGAGTGAAATCGGCATATAGGAGCCGCATTGCAGCGGGTCCTTATCACGCTTGAGGATAAGTGAGATCAGAGCCTGCAACATAGTTGGGGGAAGGATACCCTTTGTCTTAGCTCCGTTAAAAGTTCTCAACAACAGCGGGCCATGCATCTCCGGGAATTTCCTATAGAACTCTACGGGGAACCCATCCGGCCCCGGGGCCTTGCCCGCCTGCATACTCCCCAACCCTTTAACTAGCTCCTCCATCCCAATCGGGGCCCCCAGTCCCTCTATCCGCCCTTCCTCCACCTTTGGGAACCTCAGTTGGTCCAGAAACTGCCTCATCCCCTCCCCACCCTCCGGGGGTTCTGACTCATACAGTTTACCAGAGAAGTCCTTAAAGACCTTGTTTATTTTAGCTGGGCTCTGCACCGTGTTCTCTCCCCTATCTCTAATTCCCCCAATCTCCCTAGCCTCCTCCCTCTTCCACAATTGATGCGCTAGCATCCGACTTGCCTTCTCCCCATACTCATACACTGCTCCCTGTACCTTCCTCAACTGGGCCTCAGCCTTCCCCATGGTTAGCAAGTCAAATTCCGTTTGGAGGCTCCGGCGCTCCTTCGGCAGCCCCTCCTCGGGTGATTCCGCATACCTCCTATCTACCCTCAGTATCCCCCCCCACCAATCTCTCCATCCTCTCCCTCTTTTACCTGTGGGCCCTGATTAGAGATTAACTCCCCCCTGACCACTGCCTTCAGCGCTTCCCAGACCACACTCACCGCGACCTCCCCATTATCATTGGCCTCCACATATCTTTGGATACACCTCCGGACCCGCCCACAGACCTCCTCCTCCGCCAGTCGTCCCACGTCCATTCGCCACAGCGGGCGTTGGCCTCTCTCCTCCCCCATCTCCAGCTCCACCTAGTGCGGGCATGGTCCGAGATTGCAACGGCCAAATACTCCACCCCCTCCACCCTTGAGATCAGCACCTTGCTTAGCACGAAAAAATCTACCCGCGAGTAAGCCTTGTGTACATGGAAGAAGAAGGAAAACTCCCTCGCCCTTGGCCTGGCAAATCTCCACTGATCCACTTCCCCCATCTGGTCCATGAACCCCCTCAGGATCTTGGCCGCTGCCGGCCGCTTACCCGACCTCGACCTAGACCGGTCCAGAGTCGGGTCCAGGGCTGTATTGAAGTCCCCCCCCATTACCAAACTACATGACTCCAGATCCGGAATCCGACTCAGCATCCGCTTAATGAACCCCGCATCGTCCCAGTTCGGAGCGTACACATTCACTCGCACCACCCGGGCCCCCTGCAGCCTACCACTCACCATAACATAACGACCCCCCTTATCCGCCACAATACCCACCGCCTCAAATGCCACCCGCTTATTCACCAAGATTCACCCCCCTGTTCTTCGCATCCAGCCCTGAGTGAAAAACCTGCCCCACCCATCCCTTCCTCAGCCTGGTTTGATCCGCAATCTTCAGGTGTGTTTCCTGGGGCATGGCTACGTCTGCCTTTAGCCCCTTTAAGTGCGAGAACACCCGGGCCCCCTTGACCGGCCGATTCAGGCCTCTCACGTTCTACGTGATCAGCCGGATCGGGGGGGCTCCCCCATCCCTCACCCCACCCCTGCCAACTAGCCATCTTTTTTTTTAGGCCAGCCACGTGCCCACGTCACCCGCACCCTCCAGTCCCCCAGGCGGAGGCTCCCCGCCCAGACTCTCCCTCTTACCATCGATTCCCCCTCAATCAGCACAGCAGCAACCCGGTTACCCCCCTCCCCCGACCAAGCAACTGCTTAACCCCCTTACCCCCCCCTCCATTGCATTCCCGTAAGCCAGCTGACTCATGCTGACCCCGACCGCTCCCGCCTCTGCCTCCAATCCCCCTTTGGATTCCCCATCCAAATCTCCAGCCCCCCCTCCCCCACCTAAGCGGGGTAAAGAGAGCCCCCCCCCTACACTCTATATAACCTAATGCGGCCATCAAACACAGTACAGCCCCCCGCTTCGGGCACCGCCCCAACATTTCGCGGGAAAAAGCCCTGCTCCCTGCCTGGGCCGACCCCACCCCCTATGACGCAGCTCCTCCCAACTGCGACCTCGCCCCAATCCCCGAGGGCCCCAGGCCACGGGGCCACCCAGACCAAAGAAAACGCGGGGAAAAACCTCACCCAAGCATCGCCCCATCTCCCTCACCCACAACCCTCATAACATACTGCAAGCCATTAATTCGAGTCCAACTTCTCATTTTTGATGAAAGTCCACGCCTCATCTGGCGTATTAATATACTGGTGTCGGTCCTGGTATGTGACCTGTCATGATATTCAGGTAAACATCTTGGTGCAAACAGACATGCATACTGATGGACAGATCAGCGGACCAATCAATACACACACAACACCACAGCTAATCACAGGCAAGAGCATACACTATAAAACGGGGAACACGACACTTCCTGCTCATTCCAGCAGGAGACAGCTCAGGGCACAGAGCTCACAGCAAGCCACGCAGACATCCACCATGTGCTGAATGCCACTCCAAGATAGTGTTAGGGATAGGTCCACAGATTCAAGGGTAATGAACGAACCACAGTAACCAGTTTACCATTGTAAATATTGATAGTAATCAAACTGAGTTGTACCATCCGCAACCGTGTTGGTTCGTCTGTGTAGCAGAGTACCCAACACGACATAGTACCAGGATTGGAACCCGGTAACTGTGAGACCTACCTACGAATCCTCAGGAATCCGCCATCCTGCGCCATGGACACCGTCAGCACGCCGCAGCCGTTGCAAATCGCTGGAAACCTCGGCGCCAATTGGAGGGTGTTCAAGCAGCGCTTCCAGGTCTTCCTGGAAGCCACCGAAAGGGAGAGCGCTTCGGACATCAGAAAAATCGCCCTCCTCCTCTCCACGGCAGGGCAACACGCCATCCATGTCTACAACTCCCTGGTGTTCGCGGAAGGTGAGGACAAGTCCAAGTACAAGACGGTCCTTCTCAAACTCGAACAACACTTCAGCGTCGAGGTAAATGAGAGTTTTGAGAGGTATCTCTTCCAGCAGCGCCTGCAGGGTAAGGATGAGCCCTTTCAATCTTTCCTTACACACCTCCGTACCCTCGCGCAGTCCTGCGGTGATGACACCACATCCGATTCAATGATTCGGGACCAGATTGTTTTTGGGGTCACCTCGGGCGCCCTACGCCAGCAGCTCCTCAAAATTAAAGGCCTCACCCTAGCCTCCGCAATCGAAGCCTGTGTCCTTCATGAAAACGCGACCAGCCGCTACCCCCAATTTCAAGCGGCCGAATCGGCGCGGTAGGGGTCCTACACGCCCGAATCGGCAACGCAGGCGTCCAATGAGGCCGAACGGGTCCAGGCAATCGAGTTCATCCCGGCCCGCGGCCCGGACGAGGGCGGCCATTTCGCGCGCTTTCCGCAGTCTCCCGCGTTTGTGCACGCCAAAAAAGACGTTGACGCAGAGGGACGTGATGCGCAGGCGCGCTCGACGCAAGACCGAACTGCGCATGCACGGTGGCGCAACGAACGCCATGACGTCACGACATGCGGCAACTGCAGAGCCACACATTTAAAGCGGAAATGTCCGGCAAAAAACCGACAATGCTGTGGCAAGATGGCCCACTACGCTGCCTGCTGTCGAGCAGCTCAACCTACCAATGCACCCCAATTCTGACAACCTCGCAGGGACGTGCGGACCATTCAGCCTCCGTACTACAAGTCGTGCCCAGACGATATCCAAACCAGAAACACAGACGACCGGGATGCCTTCCGTGTTGCGGTCATTGATAGGAACCGGATGTCTCCAAGCAGGACCCACCAGCCGATGCTAGTGAACAGCGTCAATCCAGGTGATGAATGGTGTGCCACCCTAACGGTCAACCGATCACCGATCACCGATAACATTCCGTCTGGACACTGGTGCCTCTGCCAACCTAATAGCATGGTCAGCCTTCTAAACCTTGAAGATCAGACCACCAATTCAGCCATCCCGTTGCAAGATTGTCGACTACAATGGAAACCTTATCCCTGCCAGCTCCAGGTGACACACAACACATACACGGCCACACTATCCTTCGAAATAGTCGGATCATCAAAGGACTCCCTGCTAGGTGCACAGGCGTGCAAGGTTCTCCACCTCGTGTAGCAGGTCCACGCTCTGTCTCCAGAAGGCACATCAGACTTCCCGGATGCAGAATTTAGGGCACAGCTTCAATCGCTCCTCGCCCACAACCAGGAGGCATTCGCGGGCATGGGCACACTGCCCTATACCTACAGAATGCGACTCAAACCGGACGCCACCCCGGTCATTCACGCACCTCGCAAGGTCCCAGCGCCACTCAAAGACCGCCTCAAGCAGCAGCTGCAGGATCTCCAGGACCAAGGGGTGCTATCCCGGGTCACGGAGCCCACGCCATGGGTCAGCTACATGGTGTGTGTTAAGAAGCCCTCTGGCGAACTCCGGATCTGCATTGACCCGAAAGACCTGAACAACAACATAATGAGGGAACACTACCCCATACCCAAACGGGAAGAGATCATGAGCGAAATGGCCCGGGCTAAAATCCTTACAAAGCTGGATGCCTCGAAGGGTTTTTGGTAGATCTAACTGGACCAGTCCAGCAGGAATCTGTGCACCTTCAACACTCCTTTTGGCAGTTTCTGCTATAACAGAATGCCGTTTGGCATCATCTCGGCATCTGAGGTATTTCACAGGATCACGGAACAGGTGAAGGAGGGCATCAAAGGGGTGCGTGTCTACATTGACGACGTCATCATCTGGTCCACCACACCACAGGAGCACATCAATCGTCTCCAGCGTATCTTTGCGCGGATACGGGAAAACGGCCTGCGCCTCAACCGAGCCAAGTGTTCTTTCGGCCAAACCGAGCTGAAGTTTCTGGGGGACCACATATCCCGGTCAAGGGTCCGTCCGGATGCAGACAAGGTGAGCGCCATTACAGCCATGCCGCAGCCGGCAGACAAGAAAGCAGTGCTATGCTTCCTAGGCATGGTCAACTTCCTGGGGAAGTTCATTCCCAACCTTGCCTCCCACAAGACGGCTCTTCGCCACCTAGTCAAGAAGTCCACGGAGTTCCAGTAGCTGCCCGCACACCAGAAGGAATGGGAGGAGCTCAAAATTAAGCTCACCACAGCCCCGGTATTGGCGTTTTTCGACACATCTCGTGACACTAAAATTTCAACTGATGCCAGCCAGTCCGGCATTGGGCGGTACTCCTACAGCGGGTTGACACTGTGTCATGGGCCCAGGTCGCCTATGTCTTGCGGGCCATGACCCCCACAGAACAGCGTTACGCGCAGATCGAAAAGGAGTGCCTGGGTTTGCTAACCGGAATAGACAAGTTCCATGACTAGGTGTATGGTCCCCCCAGTTTACCGTTGAGACTGACCATCGCCCCCTGGTCAGCATCATACATAAGGACCTGAACGAGATGACCCCTCACTTCCAGCGCATCCTACTCAAACTCAGGAGGTACGACTTCCAACTGGTCTACACCACGGGAAGGGACCTTATCATTGCGGATGCCCTATCTAGAGCAGTGAGCACACTGCCCGACTCGGAGGGGTTTGTCTGTCAGGTCGAAGCGCAGGTGGCCTTCACATCGGCAAATCTGCCAGCCGATGACTCCAGTCTGGCCCGTATTCGCCGGGAGACTGCGGCTGACCCCCTTCTACAACGGGTGATGTGCCACATGACGTGTGGGTGGCTCAAAGGACAGTGCCCACAGTTCTACAATGTCCGAAACGACTTGGCCGTCATTGATGGTGTCCTCCTAAAGCTGGACTGGACTGTGACTCCACACAGCATGCACAAGCTGGTCCTCGACCAACTACACGAAGGCCATCTGGGGGTCGAGACGTACAGACGGAGGGCCCGAGAGACGGTATACTTGCCGGGCATCAGTGATGACATTGCCAATATGGTGCTAAACTACCCCACCTGCCAAAGGTTTCAGCCGGCGCAACCTCCTGAGACGCTTCAGTCCCATGAGCTGGTGATGTCCCCCTGGGCGAAGGTGGGTGTGGACCTTTTTCATGCACTCGGCAGGGACTACGTAATCGTCATAGATTACTTTTCAAACTATCCAGAGGTCATACGCCTGCATGATTTGACATCGTCCGCTGTAATAAGGGCCTGCAAAGACACCTTCGCTCGCCACGGCATTCCGATTACTGTCATGTCGGACAATGGGCCCTGTTTTGCCAGCCAGGAATGGTCTTCCTTTGCTGCTTCGTATGGCTTCACACACGTGACGTCCAGCCCTCTGCATCCCCAGTCCAATGGAAAGGCGGAGAAGGGCGTTCACATCGTCAAGCGGCTCCTCTGTAAGGCTGCTGCTGCCGGATCGGACTTCTGCTTAGCCCTGCTAGCCAATCGCTCGGCCCCACTAGCCACTGGCCTCTCACCAGCCCAGCAGTTGATGGGTCGCGCCCTCGGGACCACTGTGCCGTCCATTCTGGTCCCCACAACCAACTGAATCCAGTACTGCACAGGATGCGACAGCAGCGCGTCCGCCAGAAGGTGGCACATGACACACGGGCAACTGATCTCCCCGCCCTGGCGCCTGGGGGCGAGGTCCGCATCCATCTCCCAGAAGATGGCTGGTCAGCACCTGCCGAAGTTCTCCGACGCATGGCTCCCCGCTCGTTCCTGGTTCGCATGCCTGATGGCTCCATTCGCAGGCGCAATCGCCGGGCTCTTCGCCTGCTTCCACGCTCGCTACGGGAACTTGCACCGGTGCCACGCCCTCCTGTTGTTCCTGATGTCGACTTTGTGGAGCTCCCTGCCACCATGCCCATTCTGTCGTCGCCCGTGGCCAGACCCATTCCTCAGCCGGTGAATCCTGACCCACCCTTGAGGCGTTCAACCCAAATTCGTCGCCCTCCTACTAGGATGGACTTATGAGCCTGTTTGAACATTGAACTCACTGATGTATCATACCACTGTGTTAATATGTTTCTCTTTTTCCTTGTCGTTACAGGAGTACGTTTTGACGTTTAATATTTCCACGTGTTTTGTTTATGGTACAACCTCGTTGCTATGTCGCACCCGACATCGCCCCTTGTATATAGTTTAGCCTCATGTACATGCTGTAGATATGGCACACACACACATCCAGCTGCACTCAGTACATGTCTCTATTTATAACCACACAGGCACATGTTCTTGTAAAAAAGGGGGATGTCATGATATTGAGGTAAACATCATGGTGCAAACATACATACATACTGATGGACAGATCGACGGACCAATCAATACACACACAGCACCACAGCCAATCACAGGCAAGAGCATACACACTATAAAACGGGGAACACGACACTTCCCGCTCATTCCAGCAGGAGACAGATCGGGGCACAGAGCTCACAGCAAGCCACTCAGACATCCACCATGTGCTGAGTGCCACTCCAAGATAGTGTTAGGGATAGGTCCACAGATTCAAGGGTAATGAACGAACCACAGTAACCAGTTTGCCATTGTAAATATTGTTAGTAATAAAACTGAGAGTTGTACCATCCGCAACCGTGTTGGTTCGTCTGTGTAGCAGAGCACCCAACACGACATGACCCACAGCCTCGCCGGCTGTAACAGCTCGAACTTTACCCCCTTCCCGTGGAGGACCGCCTTGGCCCGATTGAATCCTGCACGCTTCTTGGCCAGCTCTGCACTCCAGTCCTGGTAAATCCGGATCTCGGTGTTCTCCCACCTGCTGCTCCGCTCCTTCTTCGCCCATCGCAGGGCACTCTCCCTGTCGGTGAAGCGGTGGAACCTTACCACCATAGCCCTCGGCGGCTCTCCTGGCCAGGACTATGTGAACCCCATCCAGCTCCAGGGGCCTCGGGAAGGCCCCGGCGCCCATCAGCGTACTCAGCGTACTCAGTGGCCACATAGGCCCCAGCATCCAACCCCTCCACGCCTTCAGGAAGATCCAGAATCCGCAGGTTCTGCCTCTTCGACCTATTGCCCAGGTCCTCCAGCTTCTCCTGCCATTTTTTGTGCAGCACCTTGTGCGCTTCCACTCTGACCGCCAGGCCCAGAATCTCACCCTCATTCTGCTGCACCTCCTTAATCGCCATCCCCTGCTTCTTCTGGGTCTCCACCAACCTTTCCATCGACGCCTTCATATGGGCCAACATCTCCGCCTTCAAGTCCGCAAAGCAGCTTCTCAAAAGCTCCTGCTGCTTCGAGACCACTGGGCCCACGCTGCCTGATCACCGCCCACCGCCATCTTGTTTTTTCGCACCCGTTCTCCTCACTTCTCTAAAGCCACTTTTTTGACCGCTCCGCTCCTGGTCCACCCCATACAGTGCTGGGGGACCCTCCCTGCTTCCTTCCCACACCGGGAATCGTCGTCCAAATGCCGCTGGAGCTCCTTAAAAGGGCCCAAATGTCCGTTATCGGTGGGAGCTGCCGACTGTGCGACCTACCAAGGCATAGCCACAACCGGAAGTCCACATCGATGCTTTATATAGTTCTGCATCTAGCTGCCTCTAGTGATTGATTTGGACCTAGCATTAACCCTGACAGTTCTGCACATTTATCATAATGTCACAGTCCCCCAGCACAACCGCTCGTTGGATGGCACCCTGAGAGAAGGTGGGAAAAGTAGGGATGGGGATGCTTGGAGGATTTTAGAGTCCCTGGGTTGAAGCCATAACTGATTGTCGGTCTCTCACCCTCTCCAATTCCTTGCAGATATCACATTATGGGTGGCATAATGGACCCCCCAGCAGCTGTCCTCGCAGTATTGGCAGCAGTCCAGGAAGCCAGATGCCGGAGAAGGTGGTGGCAGCAGCGTGACGCAGGCTTGACGCGGCAGCCCATATGCAGGGGCGCGCCACAAACCCTGAGGACCCGGCTGCAAATTAGGCTGGGAGGGAGGTCAGAAACGGCCCAATGTGTACAGTCATCGTTGGTCGTTTGAGGAGATCTTGGACAGTATGTGCTGCAGAGGTTCTGTCTCATCAAGGTGATGGTGCGGCACCTGTGCCATGTCCCTGCAGACTTGGCACCTCGTGGAGGAGGAGGATACCACCCCCAGGGGCCCTAAAGGTCACCACAGCCCTTATCCTATTTGCCACTCGTTCATTCCAGGGCTCAAGTGGGATTTGTGTGGCATTTTACAACCTACAGCCCACAAGTGCATCCATGAAGTCACGGATGCCCTGTACGCCCGGGCATCAGACTATATAAAATTTGAGCTGGACCAAGCCCATCAAGATGCCCGGACAGCAGGATTCTCCGCTATCTCTGGGATGCACAGAGCCAGAGGTTATTTGATGGCATGCATATCGCCTAGCGCACATCGGGCCAACAGGGAGGGCTTTTCATTAACAGGAAGGGGTTCCATTCCTGAATGTACAACTCATGTCCAACCACCACCTCTGGATCATGCACGTGTGTATACATTTACCAGGGAGTGTGCACGACAGCTGCACCCTAAGATACTCGGAGATCCCCAGCATCTTCGAGGACCACTCCAGGTTCACGGGATGGCACTTGGGCGATAAGGGATACCCGCTGAGGTCCTGGCTAATGACACCAGAACGGAGGCAAGAGATCGATGCGGAGCCACAATATAGCAAGGCCCATGTTGCCACCCATGCTGTCATTGAGCGGTGCATCCAACAGCTCAAAATGCGGATCCAATGCCTGGACTGTTCAGGTGGTGCCCTGCAGTCCACCCCCCCCAGAGGGTCTCCCACTTTGTGATGGTTTGCTGTGCCCTCCACAATCCCTCCCCCCCCTCCCCACCATTCACACCACCTTGCATAATGCATCCCTCCCACACACTCCCACCCAACCCCTTCCACCACCACCACCCCCCCCCCCAATCGTGAACATTCGAGTCCCTAGCTGCCGATGGTTCTCCCCCTCCCCCCTCAATTCTCCCTCAGTGGTCCTTATTCTCCTTAAGCCTCTGTGCTCTGCCATTACGTCTAGATGTGTCCCCAGGATGCATATTGGAAGTGGAGGCAGCTTGTTGCTTTATGCACTCTGTGGACTTTGATGCCCCTAGTCGGCTGGATGCCCTGGTGCCAGAGGGCACCGGCTGCCGCAGCGGTGACAGTGGTATTGACGAACCACCCTGTTCTGCCTGCTGACCTCGAAATGCACCATGTTACGGATGGGGACTCAGGAGAGCTGGAGATCACTGTCATCTCCCTGTGGAAAGGTTCGGATCAACCTCCGGCGCTCCATTGGCTCGGATGGTAGGACCCTGGAGGTCTCTATAGGCTAGATGGGCAGCTGAAGTGAGCTCCAGAGGTCCTGCATCATCCGGCAATGTCAGTCCTGGTGCCCCCCTCCCCCCCACCATGGTCTGCATCATGGCGTCAACGCCCTCAGCGACGCTCATCAGTAACAGGGGCATGCTATACAGTGCCCCGGAAATGTTCACCTGACCTGTGACTGGAACATGCTCCATAGAACCTCAGCAGTGTCCACCTCCATCTGGGACACGTTCCTCAGCGACTGGACATGAAATCGAGGCCCCCAGCCATGGCCGTCATGAACTGAGCCAGCACTCATGGCGCGAACGTCATGCTCCAGGTTTTCCACTGCAGTCACCACCCAAGCAGTGCTGGCCAGTTGCCATGCATTGGAGGCTCGATCTCCTGCGCCCATAGCCTTTGGGATTCCAATTGCCTATGTACTCACTGAAGTGTTGCTGACACCCCTCCTAAATAGTACGGCTCCACCAGTGTCTGCATCGGCTTCGGGATAACCTTGTCCAGAGGCTCTGGATCTGGCTGGGACACAGCTGAGTCCTGGGATCCAGCAGACTAACGATTGCTGGCTCCCTCAGATGCTCCTGCCTCCACCTGATGTGCATCAGTATCTGTGTGGTGCTCACCAGATTGTGCCCCAGAAGCCTGACCACCAATGTCGTCCACCGACATTGTAGAAGATTGTAGTTTAGTCGGGCAGTATGGTCGGCACGGGCTTGGAGGGCCGAAGGGCCTGTTCCTGTGCTGTACATTTCTTTGTTCTTTGAGGTGTGTGTCTCTGCACTGGTGACAACCATGATGCATCTATCGTGGCATCCTGGGAGCTCTTCTCTGAGGAATTTGATTATGGCAAGTCAGCAGGTCAATATCCTGTAACAGTTATCCAAACCTTTTCAATTTCAATCACAACCCTATCATCTTAGAAGGCAAGGGAGGGGTCACCCTGCCTGGGCCGTCACCATCAGATGGAGATCCTGCAAGAGAATGGACCTGTGGTCAATGAAAGGGAAGAATGATTTTGCCTGACATGAACTACTCACCTGAGACAGGTCACCTGGGTGAAGGGGCAGTGGCTCCTCACCCCTGCAGTGCAGGCCAACCTCACTGTCGGTGACCACACTATCCTCAGTCATCCCCATGATCTCCAGGGCATGTTCCTCATAGGGGGTGAGGACTTTGTCCAGCACCAACCACCCTTCTGGGCCCTTTCCCGCCTGTTATGTGCCAACTTCTCTTACAGGGCCAAAGAGAGGGCATTGTGAGCCACAAGCTTGATGGATCAGCAGGGGGTCTATGGCAGGTGACAGGTGTGGGCACCGCTGCTGGGCAAGGGTGGTTGTGCTGGTGGGTGACAGATTGCGTTGGGGTGTGTGTTGTGCAGCATCAGCTGGCAACTAATTTTGGGGGCATAAAAGGAGGTCTGGGGAATGGCCAGGGGCTGATGTCAACTCACCTGTGTGGCCCGCTGGAGATCGCTGAGCTTCTTCCTGCATTGGACTACGGTCCTCCTCATCATGCTGCCTGAACTGATGGCTGCTACCACTGACTCACAGGCAGCATGGGCAGGCCTTCGGCTGATCCTCCAACCCCCTTGGGGGAACAGGGTGTCTGGGGCGAAAGAGAAAATTCTGGAAAATTTCAGCAGGTCTGGCAGCCTCTGTAGGGAGAGAAAAGAGCTGACGTTTCGAGTCCGATGACTCTTTGTCAAAGCTAAAAGGCATAAAAAGTGGGAGATATTTATACTGTGGAGTGAGAATGAAAGATAAGTCAAAGAGACGGAAACCCAGGGAAACTGGGTGCTAATGGCCACAAAAAGGGGTTGAGGTGAGGTTGAGCTGATCACCTGAAGTTGTTGAATTCGATGTTCAGGCCGGAAGGCTGTATGTAGTGTGCCTAACCAGATAACCAGATGATTAGCTCTACCCCATCTCGACCCATTTGTTTTCATCCCATTTCATTTTAACTGTCTTTTACCATTTCTTTCTTTCTTAATATATATTTAATTCCCCCCCTCCCCAATCTTATCCACCTTTCCTTCACCTTTCTCCTCTTTGCTTCCCCATTCCCCTCCCCCACATCTGTAGTTCACCCTCTGATGTTAGTTCTCCTGCTGTTTGACCTTTCACATCTTTTGTTCTCTCTGAGGACTGCCATTAGCACTCTTTCCCCTTGGTTTCTGCAGCCATTAGCGCCCGGTTTCCCTGGGTTTCTGTAGCTATGACTCATCTCCCTGGCATCAGTCATACCTGCAACCCAACTCCACAGTGTCCAGCAGCCTGGCCAGGTCGGCATCTCAAAATGTGGAGCAGGTGTCCTTGGTGCCATGGCTGTGTGCTGTCCGGAAGGTGTTTGGGTGGAATGGTTTATGTGATGCTCCCCCTTGTTAGGGGGGGGGGGGCTGCCTGGGGCCGTTCAGGCGAATCAGCTGGTGGGAGGGCCATTTCCGCTGTGAAGCCCATGGACATCATTTCCGGCCCGAATTGACGTTAGATATTGGGTGCAGTCCAATCGGGTCAGCCGTCAGGAAGCACCTGGCAACCCGTGCTCGCTATCACACTTAGTACTTCTCCCGTTAGATCGTGCCCTATTTTGTATATTGAGGTGATGAAAATAATCTTGAATCAAATCACATGGGAATCTGATTATGACAAGTCAGCAGGTCAATATCCTGTATCAGTTATTCAAACCTTTTCAATTTCAATCACAACCCTATCATCTGAATTTTAACCTCTTGGTATTTTGCTTCTATGGGAAGGCATAGTGAACATATTTATTTGCAGGTAGAAGCAGACAGAAAGAGAATTGTACTCTATATTATCTAATTGTCTTGTGTAAATTATTTCTGAATCGATCCCTTCATGATATCGTTAACTGCCATACAATACAATAGGAGTGGCACAGTGGCATAGTGGTTAGCACAGTTGCCACACAGTCCCACGGACACTGGTTCAATTCCAGTCGTAGGTGACTGTATGGAATTTGCACGTCCTCCTTATCCGGGTGTTCGGGTTTCCTCCCGGAGTCCAAAGAGGTGCAGGTTAGATGGATTGGCCATGCTAAAATTGCTCCTTACACTGCTGCCTCATGGCATCCAGATTCGATCCCGGCCCCGGGTCACTGTCCGTGTGGAGTTTGCACATTCTCCCAGTGTCTGTGTGGGTTGCACCCCCATAACCCAAAGATGTGCAGGGTGGGCGCTAAATTGTCCCTTAATTGTAAAAAAAGAGAATTGGGTACTTTAAATTTATTATTTTTAAAATTGCTCCATAGTGTCCAAAGATTGTGCGTTCGTTTAAGGGGTTATTGAGATACGGGGGCGGTTTAGCCCCCTAAACCAACCCTTGGTTAGACAGCTGGTTCATGATGCAGAGCAATGCCAGCAGTGCGGGTTCAATTCCCGTACCGGCTGAGGTTATTCATTAAGGTCTCCCCTTCTCAACCTTCGCATGAGGTGTGGTGATCCTCAGGTTAAATCACCACCAGTCAGCTCTCCCCCCTCAAAAGGGGAAAGCAGCCTATTATCATCTGGGACTATGGCAACTTTACCTTTATTGGGATAGGGCAATGGAATGGACTTGGGTGGAATGCTCTTTCAGAAGGTCGGTGCAGACTCGATAGGCCAATTGACCTCCTTCTGCACTGTAGGGATTCCATGAATACTCAAAGTAGCTTATTCCTGGATCCTGTTTTAGGGCAGGCCATGACTCATTGCTATTTTCAGTGGCACTGTCATCTCAGAACTATGTGTTCAATATATAAAGATTTAAGAAAGCATAAAAATTCACAAAACAACTTTGAACTCTTTCATAAATCCATTGGACCCATTATGTCAAACAGTCGCAGTAAATATATAGGCCATTCACAGCAGCAACTGTTAAAATCTTCTTTAAAATTTAAAGTTTTTAAATAAAACATAAAAATGAGGTCCTATATGTTGTAAATATCTAAATATAAAACAAATGGCAAATATGGAAAACAATACAAAAATTACAGAACATGCAACTGGAAGAGTAAGTTTCTTGCATTCGCCTTTTCAAAGAATTATGAAGTAAATCCAGACAGTGGCTTCAGCATCCCTTCAATAATTAGATTCAATAAGAGGCGGATTAGTCACAACAGTGTTGTAATACTGATCCTTTGAATTTCATTTGGAGTTTGCATTGCAAGATAATATGAAACATGCAACCAAAAATATGTAGTTTATACCTTTTTGTACCTTACAAAAACTTCTGGTTATGTTTAGTAGATTAGTAGGACATCCAATTACTTTTTGGTTCTTTCAACCAGGGAAAGTATTTGAAAGAAAAGATAAATGAAAATAGTTTTAAATGCAGAGCATCACACAGTAGGAGTGTATATTGGGAATTTAGACAAGGAGGTTGGCTTAACCAGTTTGCAGCCTGCTATATTTTCACACTGTTAATTAGAATTTTAACAGTGTGGTGAATGTATAATTACTGATAATTCACCAATGCACTGTATTGTGTTATGTTATGTTATTAACCATGTGGGCTCCACCTATGGGCCATTGTGTGGCTTCACCCACAGGGGGATATGTTGGGGCATGTACGGGCTCCGCCCATGGCTCCACCCCTTTAGAGGAAGTATCAGAGCAGCTGACCTGTGGGGCCGCCTTCAGTATTGTACCGGCCGCAGGCAGGCACAGTTCTAAGCTGATTAAAACCACGGTTTACTTCTCCACGTGTCTTCGAGTGAATTGATGGTCACATCAATTTAATCAGCTTAAAATACTACTATGGAATCAGCCCTCAAACCTGACAGACTGAAACTCGATCCGCAGGCCGCGGAGGATAATAAATTTTTTCACATTGGCTTCGTTGCTTCAAGGCCAATCTCGCTGCGTCGTCTACGCCATCCGTCACTGATGAACAGAAGCTGAGCCTCCTCCATGCAGGGGCGAGCCATCGCATTTCTGTCCAGTTCGACGAAGCCGCTTCCTATACAGAGGCCCTCGCACTCCTCGAACGCCTCTATGTGCGGCCTGTGAACGAGGGCTACGCGCGACACGTCTTCACCACTCACCGCCAGCACCCCGGGGAGTCGCTAGCCCTCAAAGCCCTCGCGCGCATCTGTAATTACCAGGCCATTACGGGCACTCAGCACATGGAGCTCGCCATCTGAGACGTTTACGTGGCGGGGGTCCGATCGAACTATGTGAGACAGCGCCTGCTCGAAAAAGTGGCCCAGGACCTGGACGACACGGTAAAACTGGCTACCTCTCTGGAGGTCGCTTTTCAGAGCCTTACTGCTTTCCCCGCCAACCACGCAACCCCCTCGTGGGCCCTCGACCAGAGACTACCCCAGGCCTGTGCCGCGCGGCCGCCCGCCCATCATGGGGGGCTACCCTGCTATTTTTGCGGCCAGTCCCAACACCCCCGACAGCACTGCCCGGCCCGCAACGTGCACTGCAGCAGCTGCAGGCGAAAAGGACACTTCGCCAAGGTCTGCCTGGCCAGGTCGAAGAACTCAAACTCACAGACCCAATCCACAGACTCACAGGCCTGCAGACCTCGCAAGGTGGCAGCGTGTCTGCCGCCTCCGCATAACATGTGCGACACATAGGGGCCGCCATCTTGGCCATTCTCCCCCACGTGGCCGGCCATGTGCGATCCATGGGGGCCGCCATCTTGGACGCCATCTTCCTCACCGCCCGTCACACTCGACCAACGGGGGCCGCCATCTTGGCCGCCATCTGCTATGCCGCTCGACGCGTACGACCTACACGGACAGCCATCGCGGGGCCGCCCCAGCACCTCCGATCACGCCGCCGGCTACCCACAACTCAGCGCGGTCACGCTGGACCAGTCGCGACCTAAGCACCTCCGGAGCTCCATGATGGCCGTCCGAGTTTACGGGTACGAGACACCTTGCCTCTTCGACTCCGGGAGCACAGAGAGCTTCATTCACCCGGACATGGTAAGACGCTGCTCGCTCCCAATATTCCCGACGCAACAAACCATCTCCCTCGCCTCTGGGTCGCATTCGGTGCAAATCCAAGGGTGCACTATTGCAACCGTAGCTATACAGGGCACTGAGTACGCTAATTTTCAACTATATGTGATCCCAGACCTCTGCGCTCCTCTCCTTTTGGGACTCGACTTCCAGTGCAACCTCAGGAGTCTAATTCTTAAGTTCGGGGGCCCCTGCCCCCGCTCACCATATGCAGCCTCGCGACCCTAAAAATCGACCCCCCCCCCGCTCTTCGCAAACCTCACTGCCGATTGCAAGCCAGTAGCCACCAGAAGCAGGCGGTATAGCATGCAGGACAGGACGTTCTTTAGGTCCGAGGTCCAGCGTCTCTTGCGGGAGGGGGTCATAGAGGCCAGCAAGAGCCCCTGGAGAGCTCAGGTGGTGGTCGTCAAGACCGGGGAAAAGTTCCGGATGGTGGTTGATTACAGCCAGACCATTAACCGGTTTACGCAACTCGATGCGTACCCCCTTCCCCGGATTGCAGACATGGTAAATCAGATCGCGCACTACTGCGTGTTCTCCACGGTGGATCTGAAGTCTGCATACCACCAGCTCCCAATCCGCCCGGAGGACCGCCACTACACGGCGTTTGAGGCAGTCGGCCACCTTTTCCATTTACTCCAGGTCCCCTTTGGCGTCACAAACGGGGTTTCGGTGTTCCAACGAGCGATGGACCGAATGGTGGACCAGTACGGGCTGCGGGCCACAGTTCCGTACTTGTACAATGTCACCATCTGCGGCCATGATCAGCAGGACCATGCGCCAACCTCCACCGATTTCTCCAAACCGCCCAAAAACTCGACCTCACCTACAACAAGGAGAAATGCGTTTTCCGCACAACCAGACTAGCCATTCTCGAGGTCCTTGGGCCCGATCCTGACCATATGTGCCCCCTCCTACTACTCCCTCTCCCTCACTGCCCCAAGGCCCTGAAGAGGTGCCTTGGATCTTTCTCCTATTACGCCCAGTGGGTTCCCCAGTATGCGGACAAAGCCCGCCCACTATTTAAGGCCACCCTCTTTCCACTGGCAGCCGAGGCCCGCCAGGCCTTTAACTGCATCAAGGTGGACATCGCCAAAGCTGCGATGCGCGCGGTGGATGAGTCCGTCCCCTTCCAGGTGGAGGGCGACGCCTCAGAGGTCGCTCTCGCCGCCACCCTCAACCAAGCAGGCAGGCCTGTAGCGTTCTTTTCACGCACCCTCACTACCTCTGAAATTCGACACTCCTCGGTCGAAAAAGAAGCCCAAACCATCGTGGAAGCCGTGCGGCACTGGAGACACTACCTCGCTGGTAGGAGGTTTACCCTCGTCACCGACCAACGATCTGTTGCCTTCATGTTTGACAATTTGCAGCGGGGCAAGATCAAGAATGATAAGATCTTGAGGTGGAGGATCGAACTCTCCACCTATAACTACGGTATAGTATGTCCTGGGAAGCTCAACGAGCCCCTTGATGCCCTCTCCGCGGCACATGCGCCAGCGCACAAGGTGACCGACTACGGGCTATCCACGATGACCTCTGCCACCCGGGGGTCACCCGGCTCACCCATTACATCAAGGCCCGCAACCTGCCCTACTCCACCGAGGAGGTCAGAGCTTTCACCAGAGACTGCCAAATCTGTGCGGCGTGTAAACCGTACTTCTATCGACCGGATAAGGCCCACCTGGTAAAGGCATCCCTGCCCTTTGAACGCCTCAGTATCGATTTCAAAGGGCCCCACCCCTCTAATAACCGCAATACGTACTTAGATGAGTTCTCCCGCTTCCCGTTTGCCATCCCCTGCCCTGATATGACCACCCCCACTGTCATTAAAGCCCTGCATAGTGTTTTCACCCTGTTTGGTTTCCCCAATTATGTCCACAGCGACAGGGGCTCGTCGTTCATGAGCGACGAACTGCGTCAGTACCTGCTCAGTAAGGGCATCACCTCGAGCAGGACTACCAGTTATAACCTCAGGGGAAACGGGCAGGTGGAGAGGGAGAACGCGACAGTCTGGAAGACCGTCCTACTGACCCTACGGTCCAGGAATCTCCCAGTTTCTCACTGGCAGGAGGTCCTCCCCGATGCACTCCACTCTATTAGGTCCCTACTTTGCACGGCCACAAACCAGACTCCTCATGACCGCTTGTTTGTTTTCCCTAGGGGAGCTACCTCAGGGGCCTCGCTTCCGTCCTGGCTGATGACACCGGGTCCAGTCCTCCTCCGAAAACACGTTCGGAGCCATAAGCTCCTGCACTCCAACCCATACTATGCGTACGTCGAACACCCCGATGGCCGGCAAGATACCGTCTCCCTCCGGGACCAGGCACCCGCAGGCTCCACCAGCACTACCACTACTGCATCCCTCACACTATGTCCCGTCCAACCTCCCATGTTCAGCACCCCCACCTCATATGGTTCCCTCCGACCCACTGCACCAGTCCACAGGGATGAAGCTTCGGAAGAGCAGCTCCCGGAATCCACGCCTGTGCCCATTCTGGACCCACTTCCACAGCCACCCAAAGCGGCTGCAACACCAATGCTTCGGCGGTCGCAACGTACGATCCGGGCACCGGACCGACTGAATCTATGAGCCCATCACCCCCGCCGGACTTCATTTTTTAAACAAAGGGTGAATGTGGTGAATGTATAATTACTGATAATTCACCAGTGCACTGTATTGTGTTATGTTATGTTATTAACCATGTGGGCTCCACCTATGGGCCATTGTGTGGCTTCACCCACAGGGGGATATGGTGGGGCATGTACAGGCCCCGCCCATGGCTCCACCCCTTTAGAGGAAGTATCAGAGCAGCTGACCTGCGGGGCCGTCTTCAGTATTGTACCGGCTGCAGGCAGGCACAGTTCGAAGCTGATTAAAACCACGGTTTACTTCTCCACGTGTCTTCGAGTGAATTGATGGTCGCATCAAACATACAGAATTTCTATCAGTTGCTTACCTCGATGCCAGAATTTGTAACACGTGCTTGCAAGGAATACCCTCAGTTATCACTGTTTTGAACTCTATAGGTTCAATATGTCAATTTAATTGTATTGTTAGTAAAGGGCAACTAGCACAATTGACTCTCTGCTAACATTAAAAGATAAAAATTAAGTTTAAAGAGTCAATCGTGTTAGAATCATACAATCCCTCCAGTGCAGGAGGAGGCCATTTGGCCCATCAAGTCGCCACCGACCCTCCGAAAGAGCACCCTTTCTAGGCCCAATCTACTGCCCTACTCCATAAGCCTACGGCACCAAGGGGTAATTTAGCATCACCAATCAACCTAACTGTTTGCATTCATTGGAGTGACCAACGTATTGATCTAATTGATCAATGAAATGCAAGTTTCCGAAATGTTATTGCCGGGGCTGGATTTGCAAAGAAGGCAGGGGACTTCAATGAGATGCATTGGGCAACCTGACTGGGTTGGATATTAGTGACACAAAACAAATATGGAATATCTTAACCATTATTACCACCCTAGCAGAAAGAGTAGCTATGTATATCCTTAGAATAAAAAGAAGACTAAGAACTGTAGACTTCCTAAATTGCAGAAGGAGGCCATTTGGCCCATCGAATCTGCATTGACCCTCTGGAAGAGCACCCTGCCTAGGCCCACTCCCTAGCTTTATCCCTATAACACGGTGCTCAAAAAAAGGCTAGGTGGGTTACTGGGTTACATGGATAGGTGGGGGTGTGGGCTTAAGTAGGATGCTCTTTCCAAGAGCCGGTGCAGACTCGATGGGCCGAATGACCTCCTTTTGCACTGTAAATTCTATGATTCTATGAACACCATAACCCCACCTAACCTGCACATCGTTTGGATACTAAGGGGCAATTTAGCATAGTCAATTCACCTAACCTGCACATCTTTGGACTGTGGAAGGAAACAGGAGCACCCAGAGGAAACCCACGCAGACATGGGGAGTAAGTGCAAACTCCACAGAGTCATCCCCAAGGCCAGGATTGAACCTGGATCCCTGGTGCTGTGAGGTTTTTTTCTGCTGCCATGTGGTACAAAAAAGCTTAAATGGTTAACAGAGCACTGCCAGAACAAAATTAACTTTTGAAGACGATTGCAGCCTATGATAGCAAAAATAAAATCAGATCCTGCAAAGCTAGGTGTGCCAGAACCTACAGATATGGGGCGAGATTCTCCGACCCCCCTGCCGGGTCGGAGATTCTCCGACCCCCCCGCCGGTTGCCGAATTCTCCGGCACCGGAGATTCGGCGGGGGCGGGAATCGCGCCGCGCCGGTTGGCGGGCCCCCCCTCCGCGATTCTCCGGCCCAGATGGGTAGAAGTCCCGCTGCTAGAATGCCTGTCCCGCCGGCATGGATTAAACCACCTCTCTTACCGGCGGGACAAGGCAGCGCGGGCAGGCTCCGGGGTCGTGGGGGGGGCACGGGGCGATCCGGCCCCGGGGTGTGCCCTCACGGTGGCCTGGCCTGCGATCGAGGCCCACCGATCTGCGGGCGGGCCTGTGATGTGTGGACACTCTTTTCCTTCCGCCTTCGCCACGGTCTCCACCATGGCGGAGGCGGAAGAGACTCCCTCCACAGCGCATGCGTGGGGATGCCGTGAGCAGCCGCTAACGCTCCCACGCATGCGCCGACCGGCAATGTCATTTCCGCGCCAGCTGGCGGGGCACCAAAGGCCTTTTCCACCAGCTGGCGGGGCAGAAATCAGTCCGGCGCGAGCCTAGCCCCTCAAGGTTAGGGCTCGGCCCCCCAAGCTGCGGAGGATTCCGCACCTTTGGGACGGCGCGATGCCGGACTGATTTGCGCCGTTTTTTGCGCCGGTCTTCGGACATCGCGCCGATACCGGAGAATTTCGCCCATGATTCATGACACCTTGGTAGATGCAGTCAATTACATTATGCTGCCCATTGAGACCCCATACATTCACAACATGGGGGTGGTCCATGCCACCAAACTACCAATCATGGGCCAAATTATAAATGAAACCGTGCCAAGGTCCCAGATTCGATCCCAGCTATGGGTCACTGTCCGCTGGAGTTTGCATAATCTCCCCGTGTTTGAGTGGGCTTTGCCCCCACAACCCAAAGATGTACAAGGTAAGTGTATTGAACATGCTAAATTGCCCCTTAATTGGAAAAAAATGAATTGGGTACACTAAATTTTTTTTTTTTAATTAAAAATGAAACCCGGTGTGATCAGGGTGCTTTCGAAGAAGCCTCTAAAAATACAATTAGCCAATACAGATGCCATAACAGCTTCTGTGGGAGAGGACTCGATGCCTGCATAACTCATTTGTCAACATAAGATAAGTTCCCTTCTACTTGCAGATGTACCTGTGCAGGTAATAATGGGTATGGACGGTTGATCTACTAGAAGCCCCGAATACTCATCTCAAATGGGATTCCTTCAGACTTGACATCCTGATACTCAAACAACTAAAATGACATGTGGATAAATAGATAGCTAAAGACCCTGCCGGCACCGTGGCACAGTGGTTAGCACTCCTGCCTCTCAGTGCCAGCAACCTGGGTTTGATTCCGACCACGGGTGACTGGAGTTTGCACTTACTCCCCGTTTCTGCGTGGGATTCCTCCCACAATCTAAAGATGTGCAGATTAGGTGGATTGGCTATGCTAAATTGGCCCACGGTGGTGTTGCAGGGGTAGTGTGGGGTTTAGACCTAGGTAGGGTGCTCTTGCAGAGGGTTGGTGTAGACCCGATTGGCCGAATGGCCTCTTTCTGCACTGTAGGGATTCTATGAAATGAAGCACATGCCTGATTGAGGCCGGTTCAATGTTCTGGCTCTCCCCACCCGCGACACCATGCACCCCCCCCACTTTCCTTATATCCCCTTTGAGCATTCTGAGGGGACTGTTCTCTCTGTAATATCCTGGTCGGCTCCTCAGTAGCCTCAATGTCCTTCTCCATCTCACGTCACCTTTCCATGAAGCACTAGAGTGTGAAAAGAAAAATAGAAGATGTGTATCAGCCTAACTCACCACTGTTTTTGGAAGAAGGATTTTGGACTCATCACAGGTTAAGATAGCCATATTTATTATCTGTTCTTTTAAAAAAATTAGCAGCAGAAAGAATTGTGATCAGAAAGATTATAGGAGGAATTTCCACCCTGCCAGGATTGTCCGGTCCTACTGACGTCAATGCACTTTTGGCTGGGCCATCGCATCCCACATGATGGATCCTGCCAGGTCGGTGCCGTAAAATCCCTGCCTATGATAGATATTATTGGAAACACCATCTGAAAAGCCATTGAATCAGCTACTGGACACTCTAGCCATTGAGTGTATTGATATGCGTGTGAGATATTGCTTTTAAACATCTACACAGGTGTGTACTTGTAAATAATCTTCTTTATTTTTAAATTCACAAAAACATGTTGAAATCATTTACGTTGGGACAAGAAATTAGACTAACCTCACACAAAAAACACTGATGATAGATAACAATAGAACATCTAAACTCTGTCTGTGACACTCCATACTGTTCTCACACTGACCTCTCTGTTCTCGACCTCCTGCAGTGTCCCAATGAAGCTCATTGTAAGCTTGACGAACAGCACCACATCTTTCATTTAGGCACTTTACAGCCTTCCAGACTCAACACTGAATTCATATATTTCAGACCATTGCATCTTCCCCCCCATTTTATTTCCTTTTTCTTTACAGATTCAGTTTTTACTCCCATTTTCCTCTTGTTTTGATTTTAGATGGCAGGTGTTCATCTTTCCGCCATTCACACCTCCTTGGGACATATATTTTCTTTCTTTACTTGTTCGATACCACTGCCTTTGCCTTTGCATCAGTACCTTTTCATCATTAACCTTCTTGTCTTCCACTCTATCATGTTATCCCCCTCCACCAACCCCCCCCCCCCAAACCCCCACCCCTATACACTTGCTTAAATTCTATTACATTTCTAACTTTTATAAGATTGCTTGAAAGGTCAAAGAACTGAAATCTTGGGTGGGATTCTCCAGCCCCCCGCCGGGCCGGAGAATCGCCGGGATGTGCGGTGTGAGTCCCACCCCGCCGCCTCAACGCCGGCTGCCGGATTCTCCGGCGCCAGTTTTTCGGCGGGGGGTGGGAACTGCGCTGCGCCGGTTGGGGGCTGTTGGCAGCGGCCCCCCTGCCGATTCTAAGTCCCGCAATGGACCGAGTGGCCGCCCGTTTTCGCCGGGTCCCGCCGACGTGAAATACACCGGGTCCGTGCCGGCGGGACCTGGCTCTGCGGGTGGCCTGCGGAGTCCTCGGGAGGGTGCAGGGGGATCTTGCCCCGGGGGGAGGGGGGGGTCCCCACGGTGGCCTGGCCCGCGATCAGGGCCCACCGATCCGCAGGCGGGCCTGTGCCGTGGGGGCACTCCTTCCGTAATGGTCCGCCATGGCTGGCGCGGAGAAGAACCCCCCTGCGCATGCGCTGGGATGATGCCAGCACACGATGGCGCTCCCGCGCATGCGCAAACTCGCGCTGCCGGCGTAGCCCTTTTGCCGCCGGTTGGCACGGCACCAAGCCCTGCGCCGCCAACCCCTCCGGCGCCAGCCTAGCCCCCAAAGTTGGGGAGGTTTCCGCACCTTCCGGGCAGCCCGGCGCCGGAGTGGTTCACGCCACTCCTTGGCGCCGGTACGGCCCGCCCCGTCGGTTAGGGGAGAATCCCGCCCCATAACTCTCTTTCTCTCTCCATAGATGCTGTGAAGGTCTGCTAAGTATTTCCAGGATATTCTGTTTTGCTCCAAATTTCCAGAATGCACGGTATTTTGCCTTTGTAAATATTGTTTTCTCAATTTTTCTGGGGTTTCTATAATTCTTCTGTTGAAGTCTGAACACCCACCATAATTCAACCTCCAGTGTTTTCAAAGTTCAGGAGAGATAGGATAGGAGGTCCAACAGGTTTAAGGGGTGAAATGTAGGACAAATTTTCCATCTTTAATTTTTTTTAACATTAAAGGTGAATACAATGGAATCTAAGGAAAGAAGGTCACAAAGTGAGGAAATATTTCATTTAAATTCTTCACTTTTAGTGAACATTATTTAAGGAAGGATGTAAATGTGTTGGAAGCAGTCAGAGAAGATTTATTGGATTAATACATGGAATGGATGCGTTGTCTTATGAGGAAAGTTTGGACAGTCTGGGCTTGTATCTGCTGGAGTTTAGCAGAGTAAGAAGCGACTTGATTGAAACATATAAGATCCTGGGGGGTATTGACAGGGTGGATGTGGAAAGGATGTTTCTTCTTGTGGGAGAATCTAGAATTAGGGATCACTGCTTAAAAACAAAGGTCGGCAGCATGGTGGTGCACTGGTTAGCATTGCTGTCTCACGGCACCGAGGTCCCAGGTTCGATCCCAGCTCTGGGTCACTGTCTGTGTGGAGTTTGCACATTCTCCCCGTGTGTGCGTGGGTTTCGTCCCCACAACCCAAAGATGTGCAGGGTAGGTGGATTGGCAACACTAAGTTGCTCCTTAATAGGAAAAAATGAATTGGGTACTCTAAAAAATTTTTTTTAAATAAAGTTCACCCATTAAAAACTGAGACTAGGTGATTTTTTTTCTCTGAGTGCTGTGGGTCTTCTCTTCCTGAAAAGGCACTGGAAGCAGAGTCTTTGAAAATTTTTGAGGTAGAGCTGGATAGTGTCGTGACTCAAGACAGTACACTGCAGATTTCCAGTAACAGCAAAGATTAATAAGGGGATCAGGGGTTATGCGAGAAGGCAGGAGAATGGGGATGAGAAAATATCAACCATGATTAAATGGTGGAGCAGACTCGATGGGCCGAGTGGTCTACTACTGCTCCTATGTCTTATGGTCTTCTGGTCCAAAGAGAGTTTATTCACAGTACGCAAATACTATATACAGGCACCAGCAAGTTTGGGAGAATCGCAGCAAGAACGCGCTGCCACTGGGAGCGGCACACAGGTGCGAGTCTCACTCATTAACTGTGAACATATATGCATTGTGGCGAGCTTGTCGGATTCCCTCGGAATCCCGGCGTCAGGGCGCCATTTTTAGCAGGTCGGCCTATCACAAACTCAGCCAGCAGTTCCCTCTCCCCCCCCACAACTCAAATCCGCCCCCCCTGCAATCAGCCCCTCTTTTATTACAACAGAGTGCACTTAGCTCCTTTGATGTGGTGAGGTGCTGTCAATCATAGCAAGACTATTTATAAATATTACAGTCAGCATCAAAGCAGAGTACTTGAGATGCATTCAAGCATGAAGGGAAAGATCAATAAACAATCCACCAAGCAGCTGTGCCTGATTTATTAAATTGCCAATTACAGGCTTGTGAAAGGTTTTTCTCAGTGAAATCTAATGGAACTTTTGCATTTCAATGGATGTCGGGGGTTTTGAAGCCATTTCAAGTGTTCTGGGGATCCAAGGAAGCCTCTGACATTTGTAACAGCTGATGTTTTAAAGATTTTTAGCTGAGGGAGCAGATGCTAGGAAAAGGAAAATGTTTCTGCCTTGATTCCTCACTGGATTGCCTGGATTGCTCTTATCAAGCAGAGCAGTTTAGGCTTAGGAGGCCACATCAGAATTTAGAAACTCAGACCAGGAGGGTGCTGTTCAAAAGAGGGCTGCCTGAGATCACTATGCCAAGGGTGATCCTCCGATTGCCCAAGGCTGAAAGGGACAGATCACACACGGGACCCCCGTACTGGGGGAGGAGGGATTGCAGGGTCAACCTCTCAACCACAGCCCAAACCCTATCAACCCCCAGGGCTGTGCTTGATCAAACTCGCACCAAAGACTGGCCAGTGGATTTCCAGCTGTTGGGTCGGAGTGTCATGGTGGGGTGGGGAGTAAGAATCAGGCTTCCAGCCCGTTAATTGTATGCTTGGCATGCATTTGCATTTCCCCACTCATGTGGAATGGCCAACGGTGGGCAGGAGTGAATAGCTTTGGGTGTGGTGCTCGTTGCTGAACTAATTTTTCTGGGGACACTCCATTTTCTGCCCAATTGGGATTCCAGATCCCAGTAGCGGGAATGGAGAATTATGGCCATCAAATCCAAACAGGTTCTGAGGATTGGCCCATAAGCAATTCAGCCGGCATGGCCCCCTTGGTGATTTGGGGGTTTGTGTTGTAGGCAATAGAAAGCTGCCCAGCCGATGACATAATGCTGCTCTGATTGTTTCCTCATAGCATTTTAAAAAGACTGTATGGCCCTTTCTGCCAACCAAATGAATGAAGGGTGAAATGTATGCGGAATTCCATTTGTCTGAACAAAGTGTTAGAAATCATCCCCAGTAATAAGGGGGCCATTATCGGACACAATGGGTGGGATTCTCCGACCCCCCCCCCCCGGGTCGGAGATTTGCGGGGGGGGGGCGGCGTGAATCCTGCCCCGCCGCTCTGACGCTCTGGGCGGGGATCACGCCACGCCGGTCGGGGGCCGTTGGCAGCGGCCCCCCAGCAATTCCCTGGGCCCCGATGGGCTGAGCGACCACCCGTTTTTGACCAGTCCTGCCGGCGTGGATTAGACATGGTCCATACAGGCGGGACCTGGCTTGGAGGGCGGTTAGCGGGGTCCTCGGGGGGGGGTGGTGGTGAGGGAGGATCGTTGCCTGTGAGCGGGGCCCACTGATCTGAGGGAGGGCCTGTTCCGTGGGGGCACTCTTTCCCTCCGCGCCGGCCTCTGTAAGCCTCCACTTTGGCTGGCGCGGAGAAGCCCCCTGAGCATGCGCAGGAAACACGCAAGCGGTTCTGCGCATACGCCAGAACATGCTGCCGGTCCTGCGCATGTGCCAACTCACGCTGGCCGGTGGAGGCCCTTCGCCGCCAACCCTTTCAGCGCCAGCCTAGCCCCCGGAAGTGCGGAGGATTCCGCAACTTCCGGGCGGCCCGACGCCGGAGTGGTTCACACTGCTCTTTGGCGCCGGTACGGGCTGCCTCGCCAATTCCGGGAGATTCCCGGCCAATGTCTTCTGGGAGGCTGTCTGTGGCGAATTCCCAGTGTGTAGCCACCTGAGTTGGCCAAGTTCCGATTTAAAATGGAGAACAGCAAAGGCTGCAGGGACATTCAGCCAACACAGGCAGAAACCAGCAGGTGCAAGTTACTGTGTATTAAACTCTGCAAAAGCCCAGACAGTATCGATACAAGCAGCCATCTGCATAATAATGTAGCAGCCATCTACATACTGATGAGCGATCCCCGGGAACAATCGAAACATTTGGGACAAACAAAGCTAAGCCAGACACCTCGGCGCCAGCAGGAGCCAACACAAAAGAGGTTAACGGACACCTCAAGACCACCCATCGATCAGCGAACCGCTCCAGTATTGGAGAAATCGAACCAAGCGATTGGAACAAAGTCCAATCACCTAGAAAAAGGTACAGGGTCCGCCCCGAAAGGCGGGAAGCCTCTGGGGACTATAAAGTTAAGCCCCCAAGTTCAAATCGTTCTTCTTGACCGGGTCACTCAGCAACGCGAACCAACCTTGACCGTGACCTGTTCAACTGCCGCCGAGAACCAGTAAGCCTTAAGTCAACACTCGCTACGAGATAGGCGCTCCTAGCTACCAATCCGTACCAACTTCGAATCCCACAGACTCAGAACCCGAACGAAAGGCCATTTGTTCCCCTGACCTGGTGGGCCAGTCCGAAGCTAAGTATCGGCCTGTTAGTCGTAGAAGTAGCTTAGACGTAGAATTTGTGCATGAGTAGCGATTACTGTGTATAATAAATGTGCTTTGAGTTGAATCTTACTAATCCGTGTATTGAGTTATTGGTCATTACTTGAACTTGAACCTCGTGACGGTATCATAAAGATACCTGGCGACTCGAGAGCAAAGGTTATAAAACAGAGCCAATTGAACCAACCAAAAGTTAGCAACATATTACTGGCGACATTCTGACGGGATCCGAACTAGAAGGGGCTTAACCACTCCGGGAGAACCCAAAAATTTGAATTAGAGATCCAATTGGGAACAGAAAACCACAAGTATTCAAGCAGTTCTGATCAATCCTCATAATTCGGAAGTGTGTTAAATGCATGAGTAACTAACGGGGCTATAAGGTAAACTGATAGACTTTTTGTTGCGACAAAACTGTCGGGAGTTTGTATTTCGGAAATTAGCGAAAGCAGTACCCGTATTTACAGCACCGCCTTAATTCCCCTGTTCCAGATTTAAAAGAAGCATCCAGACAAGAAAGATGGCAATGCAGACAATGCAGCGCCTCATGAACCCAGAGGAATTTGTGGTCGCAGCGACCAGCAGCAGTAGAGTAGGACAGTGTCCTGTATGGGAAGGAGTACCTCAAAGGGAAAGGATGGCCCCTTTGGAGCAAATTCTGTAGCAATGAGGAAACATGTCCCGGGAGTATAGGACATACTTGGTGGGAGAACCTGAGCGAGATTCACAAGAAGAGCTGAAGGAAAGCTCGCAAGCCGATGGCAATCGTGTCCTGCTTGGCACAATTGCGAGGCACAGAGTAGGTCGTTAGGATGGTCCGGAAGGAGATAGAAGGCATACATCGAATGAGCAAGGTCGCTGTAAGTGAGGTAAAAAGAGAGAATGTAGAGTTAAGGAGGAAGTTGGCAGCAAAAGACGGAGAGGTGGATGATGCCAAGTTGGCACACCAGTCTTGTCTGGCGCACCTAAGCAGCTTCCAGTCCCAGTATGAAAAGGCCCATCAGGACACGCAACGTGCAGTCCTGGTACGAAAAGAAACCGAGAAGCAGTTAGAAGCATTGCAGAGTCAGTGTAGTGACCTGAAGGCAGCGTTAAGAGCACTCCATGCTGCCACCACGGAGCAAAGACAAAGCTCGTTAGACCACGCAAAGTTGCGGAAGCAGATTGCAGAGTTGCAATCTCTGCTTTCAGTTCAAAAAGGATTCCAGGAAACCTTTGGAGCAAAATTAGATGAGGAAGAGGGCCCTAATTGGGAAGAATTGAATGAGACAGTGCAGAGATATGTTCAGGGAACATGTGCGCAGGGAAAGCCCCAGAAGAGAAAAGCGCCCCAACCCCCCACACAGCAGATAGTTCAGACTCCAATGAACCCTGTAACCACCCACCGCACAGCCACATCGGACGATGCGGAATTTCTATATTCCACCCCCAGAACAGTGACCCAATTACGGGACATGTGCGAGAAAATCACACCGTTCCTCCCCACCTCAGACCCCCCACTTCTTTGCCAGAGTAAAGCTGCAGGCGACCATGTACGGCCTGGACGAGCATGAGCACGTAAAGCTCACAGTTTTGAGTTTAGGCCCTTCGGTCGTAGCAGCCCTCCCGACCCACAGAATGTAGGAGGAGGCACCCTTGCAGACATGCATATCGCAGTCCGAGACGCGATCGGGTATAACAGAGGTGATGGCCTCAATAAATGCAGGCAAAAGAAAACCGAGCACCCCACAGCGTTTGCTGGATGCCTGTGGATCCATTTTGCAGCAGTCTTTGGAGACTTAGACCGTGCCCATTTGTCCCCAGACAACATGGCCAAATGGACCCGCACCCTTATCTCCCATGCCACAGAAACAGGACAAAAAGCTTGCGCGAATTATGATCCCTCAGAGGAGGCTCATAATGAGAAATGGGTCGTAAAAAGATTGTTCCCGGCTAGAGTAATATGTTGCTAATTTTTGGTTGGTTCAATTGGCTCTGTTTTATAACCTTTGCTCTCGAGTCGCCAGCTATCTTTATGATACCGCCACGAGGTTCAAGTAAAAGTAATGATCAATGACTCAATACACCGATTAGTAAGATTCAAATCAAAGCACATTTATTATACCCCACAGTAGCCACAGGTCCTGAGACCATGCTCAAGCAGGACTCAATTCCCGATACTTTACGGTTTTGGATATCAGTGATGGATTCTGGTCCATTCCATTGGCAAAGGCGTGCCAGTACAAATTTGCCTTCACCTTGAAAAATCAACAGTACACGTGGACATGCCTTCCAAAAGGATTCCACAACTCCCCCTCCATTTTCCACCAACAGCTGGCAAATGGTTTAGCCAAATTTTCACACCCTGAATGTCTGGTCCAGTACTTGGACGACCTACTACTGCAGACAGACACCAAGGAAGAGCACATTGAGCTTCTGTCCGAACTCCTGGAACTCTTACATTCAATTGGTTGTAAAGTTAATCCCAAAAAGGCCCAGATTTTGGAAGATAACGTGATATATTTGGGTACAATTATCACACATGGTAAACGCGAGATCGAGCACAAAAGGATTGACTCGATTGCTAAATTTCCCCTTCCCCAGAACGTTTCAGCCCTCCGGTCGTTTTTAAGACTGGTTGGCTACTGCCGAAACCACATTGACGGTTTCGCCAGCAAGGCAGCACCCCTCTCAGACCTCCTAAAGAAAGGAGCCTCCTGGGAATAGCTTCCGCAGCATACGATGCTGTGGATGTGTTGAAATAAGCACTCATAGCAGCCCCCGCACTACAAGTTCCTGACCCGCTTTCCCCTTACGCTGTAGAGGTAGCAAGCACAGACCGCACCCTTTCGGCCGTGCTCCTTCAGGAACGGCACGATCAGTTAAGGCCCGTGGCTTACACCTCCAGAGTTTTGGATGCTGTGGCGCAGGGATTGTCAGCCTGTGAGAGGCACCTGCTCGCAGTATTCTGGGCAGTACAGTATTTTTCGTACATAACTGGACTGAACCCCATCACAATCCTCACAGAACACCCCCCCCCACCCAACTTTTACTCGACGGACGACTCAAGGACGGTACAGTTAGTCAGATTAGAGCAGCTAGATGGAACCTTCTTTTGCAGGGATGGGACATCACTGTTAAAAGGACAGAGACCCACACTTTTATGCCGACAACCTACAGTACCCCGGAACCCCCCATGAATGTGACATTATCTCTCCACACCACAACACAGGCCCCTTTATTGCTAAAACACCCCCCAGAAAGATAGGTAGTTCAACCCAGAGCCCCAAGCACACAGACACGTGATATATGTGGATGGATCTTCCACATTATTAGAAGGGAAGCGCATATCAGGATGCGATATTTCTGTCAGGGATGCGCCCTAGAAGAAATAGCAATAAAACTTCCAGGACACTTAGGCGCGCAGGCAGCAGAACTTGCGGCCATCGCATACATTGTGGAACACCCAGATTCCTTCCCCAGCCCAGCAGACATATATTCGGACAGCCTCTATGTCTGCAACAGCCTCACGGAATTCCTACCCCTGTGGAAAGCAAGAGGATTTGTTCCCGCAGACGGAAAACCCCTCCCCTCAGCCCCATTGCTCCGTCACATCTTAGAGAGAGCACAGAACAGGACTTTTTGATAGTCAAAGTTCGTAGTCACCATCGTTCATCCCCCCCTGGAAATGTAAAGGCCGACGCACTGGCTAAAGCAGGTTCCAGGCATGGATATTTTTGGACACCCCCCCGAAAACGCACCAGTGAATGCAGTTCAGGTCTCGCAGACTAACATCGAGGATTTAATGCAGGCCCAGAAGCAGGACAGCAATCTCAGGGAGATTTTGAAAGGAAGCTATCCAGCCCCCTACGATAGATTTAAGAATACGCTGACCACACATGACGGTGTGGTGTTAAAGGACCTTTATGTGGTTCCTGAACAGGACAGGAATCAACTGATTTGTTTATTCCATGACGGTCATGGACATCAGGGAATCGATCCCACTACAGCCCGCCTCAGGCAGCTCTGCTGTTGGCCGAGTTTAAAGGACGATGTAAATCACTACATTGAGAATAGCCTTATCTGTGCCCAGAACAACCCGGACAGATACGCCAAGAATGCTCAGCTCAGTCACACCCGTTAATGGCCCCTGGACTAACCTCCAGATTGATTATGTAGGACCATTGCCCCCTTGCAGGAATGGTTATAAATATGTACTCGTGGTGATAGACACGTTTACAAAATGGGTGGAAGCATTCCCATCCAGAACTAACACGGCAAAGACCACAGCCAAGATCCTAACCCACCACATCTTTACGAGATGGGGACTCCACCGTAGCATTGAATCCGACCAAGGTTCCCATTTTACGGGACGTGTCATGAAGAGCGTCCTCACGATATTTGGCATTACCCAAAAATTCCACATTGCATACCACCCCCAGTCGAGTGGTATCGTGGAGCGCATGAATCGGACCCTAAAATCAACCCTCAGAAAAATTGTCCAGCAAAACAACACCATTTGGGACTCAGTCCTCCCTTTTGCACTGATGTTTTTGCGAAACACGGTTTCCACATCCACAGGTTACACCCCACACACCCTCATGACCGGACGCCCCATGAAAGGCACAGAATTTTTATTAGGCTTAGACTTGACCAGCCCCAAAGTGACGGCCCTCACACACGAGAACGCAGTCAGCCAATTAGTGGCGAATGTTAAAACCGCTCAGCTAGTAGCTGCAGTGAAATTGGGCACAAGAACGAAACAGAGCAAGGCTTGTTTCGATAAGACAGTGCATGCGACTGAGTTCAGTGTAGGACAGCAAGTCATGCACTCCGTATACAACCGCAGCACATTCCTGTCACCAAAGTATTCGGGTGGGTACTCCATTGCGGACAAAGTAAGCCCTTTCCGTCTACAAAATAAAGTACCCCAATGGAAAGACTGCGTGGTTCCATATCAACCAGTTGAAGGCATATGGAGCACAGTCTAACCACGCACATCACGTCATGCTCGACGCAGCAGGCCACACCCTGCCCACAGCCAACGTACCCCTACCCTCCCCCAACACGTCCAGCCCAGCCATGGACTCAACCTCGACCCCACCCCCAAAATATACACGCCGACCCGGAACGGCCACAGACTACAGCAGCGACAGCGACTGTGACTCAGACAATGGCCACAGCACGCCTCCCTACTATCCCCATGCAACAGGACCCACACCCAGCGAATCTGACCACGATTCGAGTGATCCCTTCACGGTCACTTTCCTAAACAAACCCCACCACCGACCACCGACCTACAATGACGACCCTGATTCTGTCCCCACAGAACTAGACACCACCTATTGGCACAGAGATAATTCTTACAGACTCGTCCGGAATGACAAGAGCAATCCAAAATCACACCATGCAGCCCAATCAGCCCTGATACACTCGAGAGTTTGGCATCCGGGAGAAGATGCCGACTTTGAGTCTGACTCCCAAAACGAGAACCCCTCTGCGACCCTGTTCGCAACCGATAACTGAGGTGTCCAGATGATGTTTTAAAAGGAACCGCTTGGGAGAAAACGGTGTCCTTTCTGATGGAACCTGCAGCATGTTTTATATTGTTTATACTTGTACTGTTAAATGTTGTATGTCAGACCGGAATTTCTTTTTCCATGGCCCCACGACATCACCCTTCTGACGCCCACTGGCAGTCAGAGAAACTAGTTTGGCCAGACGCTGGTTCAGCGGAACTAACTTGTCCGCAGAGACTTGTTAAGGTCCCAGACGCCAGTTCAGAGGAACTCGTCTGTCAACTGAAACACAGACCCCCGTTCGTAACTGCCCTTCTGGTTCGAAGGAAAGAACCACTACGGCAGCCCCACCACGATGACTACATTTCTTGCCCATTCTTGTCGGTTGCTCAGACAGTGGAGAAACAGCATTGGGACCCGCCCTGCCTGGGAACCCCCCTCTGGTCAGCTACGCTCGGGTAGGGCACACACGGCATTGGTCGCCGTCCTACCCGGGGACTCCATCCAAATCTTACCTGTCGCGGCCCATACGCACCTCATTTCGGAAAGTTTGATTCAAAAAGTTTTCTTTTGTTTTCAGGTGACCCTTAGGTTGCCAACCTTATGCCATTTACATCCTCAAACATTTGGATGGTAAATCGCACAGTCTGCGAGACGGCTCGCACTGGTTCATTATTTGTAAGTGTGTCTTGTCCTGAAATTCGGTTTTTGAAAAAAAATGAGGGAGTCACACATAGTGACCAATTATAAAGGGAGTAATTGGCACTAAAGGACAGACAGGCTATCGTACGAGATATTAAAACAAGGTAGTAACAGACACTATGCTTGATCACACAGAACTCCAGAAGCTCCAGGACCGGAGAAGAGAAGTGAAAGAAGAAGAACCAGGACGACATCCTTCGTGTGGCTCATCGCCATAATGGGCATTTGGTTGCACGCGAACACGAACCCCCTGACCTCAACTCCCCCAGCCGTTAATGATTCACTTCCCCACAGTACCCAGAGCCCAGTCACAAGCGACACCACACCATCTTGGTGTGACAGGTTTATAACCTGGTACTCCCTGTCCTACATGATAGAATCCCTATTGGTATTGGCGATACTCTGCTGCATCGTGCAGACTATTTGTCTGAGGAAATGGAGAAGGAGAGCCTACTGCGCTCGCACCCCGGTATATAAAATAAGATCCCCTATTTTCGGATACGACCAGACCCCCGACCCCCGCGATCTATAATAAAGAGCATTCATTTGCGTTTTGTTGTAAATAAAGAAATGTTCATGAGCAATTGTACAATCCTGAGCTTGACTGCCAAGCCAGGAAAATGTGTATAAAACTGCTATGATTTTGTTTGTATGGTTTAGGAAGTTACTGTGATGAAATGTTTGAGAGAGTGTAGTTTATTAAGGATAGTTAGAGGTTCCCACTTTCTTGTTTTGTAATGCATGCCCCTGTTTGACATAGCACCCCTCAGAATTGTCAGTTAAAAATATTTTGCATAGTTATGGTCAGTGTAGAGGCCATAGAAGAGTGCTTGCCGGGTCAGGGAATGAGAACAACGCAGTTATGTGATCCTTCATGCTTCGCATTAGGATCACAAGGAGGGTGTGTAGCCACCTGAGTTGGCCAAGTCCTGATTTAAAATGGAGAACAGCAAAGGCTGCAGGGAAATTCAGCCAACACAGGCAGAAACCAGCAGGTGCAAGTTACTGTGTATTAAACTCTGCAAAAGCCCAGACAGCATCGATACAAGCAGCCAGCTGCATAATAATGTAGCAGCCATCGACATACTAATGTGCGATCCCCGGGAACAATCGCAACATTTGGGACAAACAAAGCTAAGCAAGACTCCCCGGCGCCAGCAGGAGCCAACACAAAAGAGGTTAACAGACACCTCAAGACCGCCCATCAATCAGGGAACCGCTCCAGTATTGGAGAAATCGAACCAAGCGATTGGAACGAAGTCCAATCACCTAGAACCAGGTACAGGGTCCGCCCCGAAGGCGGGAAGCCCCTGGGGACTATAAAGTTAAGCCCCCAAGTTCAAATCGTTCTTCTTGACCAGGTCACTCAGCAATGCGAACCTACCTTGACCGTGACCGGTTCAACTGCCGCCGAGATTCAGTAAGTCTTAAGTCAACGCTCGCTACGAGATAGGCACTCCTAGCTACCAATCCGTACCAACTTCGAATCCTGCAGACTCAGGCAGCGAAAACAGCGCGGGAGCAGAGAGAGCCGGGACAGCGAAAACAGCGCCGGAGAAGAGAGCCCGGAGATTTAAAAAGCGGGGGAGGAGAGAGCCGGGACAGCGAAAACAGCGCGGGAGAAGAGAGAGCCGGGACAGCGAAAACAGCGCGGGAGCAGAGAGAGCCAGGACAGCGAAAACAGCGCCGGAGGAGAGAGCCGGGGAGATTTAAAAAGCGCGGGAGGAGAGAGCCGGGACAGTGCTGGGAGAGGTGAGTGCACAAAAGGTGTGGCAGGAGTGCCTTTAGTCACGGAGTGCTGATTGGAACAGAGTGCATCTGTGTTTAGGTGAGTGGCTGAGTGCTGATTGGAGCAGAGTGCATCTGACTTTAGGTGAGTGACGAGTTCGGGTGAGTGGCTGTGTTTTTGTTGGTGTTCGGGTTTATCCTTGAGGTTCTATAAAGAAAATTTAAAATTTTTTAAAAAATATTTAAATTAATTAACTAGTTGAATATGGCTGGACAGGCGATGTGCTGTTGCTGTATGATGATGGAACTGGTCGATCCCATTGACACCGCCAGTGACCACATCTGCAGCAAGTGTTGGCTGCTAGAGGAACTTCGGCTCAGAATTGATGAGCTGGAGACCAAGCTGCACACACTGCGGCACATCATGGAGGGGGAACATTACCTGGACGCTTTGTTTCTGGAGGCAGTCACACCTGGTAGAATAAGTTCTGTTAATTCGGACAGTGGTCAGGGACAGAGTGGTGTGACTGCAAGGGAGGCAGGTAGGGGGATCCTGAGTTTAGGAGTTGAGGAGCCTCAGCCCTTGACCTTGTCCAACTGGTATGAGGTACTTGCTCCCTGTGTGGATGAGGAAGAGGGCTGTGGGGAGGATGCATTGACTGACCACTGCACCGTGGTACAGGAAACCATTCAAGAGGTGGGGAGCAAAAAGACAAGTGGTAGTTGTAGGAGATTCTATTATTAGGGGGATTGATGGCATCCTTTGTAAGCCAGATCGAGAGTCCCGCATGGTATGTTGCCTGCCCGGTGCCAGGGTGAGGGACATCTCTGATCGGCTTGAAAGGATTTTGGAGAGGGAGGGGGAGGATCCAGTTGTTGTGGTCCACGTTGGGACTAACAACATAGGTAAGACTAGGAAAGAGGACCTGTTTGGGGATTATCAAACACTAGGGACTAAATTAAAGAGCAGGTCCTCCAGGGTTATAATCTCTGGATTACTACCCGAGCCATGTGCCAATTGGCATAGGGTTGAGAAAATTAGAGAAGTTAACACGTGGCTAAAGGAGTGGTGCGGGAAAGAGGGATTCCAATTCATGGGGCATTGGCATCAGTACTGGGGCAGGAGGGACCTGTACCGTTGGGAAGGTCTTCATCTGAACCATTCTGGGACCAGTTTTCTAGCGAATAGGATAAATTGGTTGGTCACAAGGGCTTTAAACTAGCAAGTGGGGGGGAAGGGAAGTGTAAAGCTATGGACAGTATAATGGGTAATGGAGATCAAGGCAGCAGGTTACGTGACAGGTTATTATGTCGAGATATGGGTTCAAAGACAAGGAAAATTAGGAGAAAGGGTAAGAGGAAAAATAAATTGCGAAAAGTTACTGATCAAGGTGTTAGGATTCATAACAAAGACATAAAAAACAGCATAAGTCTACTTTACCTGAATGCTCGTAGTATACGAAATAAGGTAAATGAGTTGATGGTGCAAATCATCGCGAATGACTATGATTTAGTGGCCATTACTGAAACATGGTTAAAAGATGGGCACGACTGGGAGTTAAATATCCAAGGGTATCAGACTATATGAAAGGATAGAATGGACGGTAAGGGCGGTGGTGTAGCTTTGTTGTTTAAGGATGGAATCCGGGCAATAGTAAGGGATGATATTGGTGCTATGGAGGACAAGGTTGAATCAATTTGGGTGGAAATCAGGAATAGTAAGGCGAAAAGGTCACTGATAGGAGTAGTCTATAGGCCACCAAATAGTAACAGGATGGTAGGGCAGGCAATAAGCAAAGAAATAACGGATGCATGTAGAAATGGTACAGCGGTTATCATGGGAGATTTTAATCTGCATGTCGATTGATTTAACCAGGGTGGTAAAGGCAGCTTTGAGGAGGAGTTTATAGAATGTATCCACGATAGTTTCCAAGAACAGTATGTAATGGAACCTACGAGGGAACAAGTGGTCCTAAATCTGTTCCTGTGTAATGAGACAGGATTGGTCATGATCTCATAGTTCGTGATCCTCTTGGAAGGAGCGACCACAATATGGTGGAATTTAAAATACAGTTGGAGAATGACAAGGTAAAATCAAACACAAGTCTTTTGTGCTTAAACAAAGGCGATTACAATGGGATGAGAGAAGAACTAGCTAAGGTAGACTGGGAGCAAAGACTTCATGGTGAAGCAGTTGAGGAACAGTGGAGAACCTTCCGAGCGATCTTTCACAGTGTTCAGAAAAGGTTCATACCGACAAAAAAGAAAGACGGGAGAAAGGGAAAAAATCGACCGTGGATATCTAAGGAGGTGAGGGAGAGTATCAAATTGAAGGAAAAAACATGCAAAGTGGCAAAAATTAGTGGGAGACTAGAGGACTGGGAAGTCTTCAGGGGACAGCAGAAAGCGACTAAAAAAGCCATAAAGAAGAGTAAGGTAGACTATGAAAGTAAACTGGCTCAGAACATAAAAGCAGATAGTAAAAGTTTCTACAAACATATAGGACAAAAAAGAGTGGCTAAGGTAAATATTGGTCCTTTGGAAGATGAGAAGGGAGATTTAATAATAGGAGACGGGGAAATGGCTGAGGAGTTGAACAGGTTTTTTGGGTCAGTCTTCACAGTGGAGGACACAAATGACATGCCAGTGACTGATGGGAATAAGGATATGATAGGTGAGGCCCTTGAGATGATTGTAATCACTAAGGAGGCAGTATTGGGCAAGCTAATGGGGCTAAAGGTAAACAAGTTTCCTGGCCCTGATGGGATGCATCCCAGAGTGTTAAAAGAGATGGCTAGGGAAATTGTAAACGCACTAGTGATAATTTATCAAAATTCACTGGACTCTGGGGTGGTCCCAGAGGATTGGAAAGTAGCAAACGTGACACCACTGTTTAAAAAAGGAGGTCGGCAGAAAGCGGGTAATTATAGGCCGGTAAGCTTACCTTCGGTTGTAGGGAAAATGCTGGAATCTATCATTAAGGAGGAAATAGCGGGGCACCTGGAGGGAAATTGTCCCATTGGGCAGACGCAGCATGGGTTCACAAAGGGTAGGTCGTGTCTGACTAATTTGGTAGAATTTTTTGAGGCCGTTATCAGTGCAGTAAATAACGGGGAGCCAATGGATGTGGTACATCTGGATTTCCAGAAAGCTTTTGACAAGATGCCACACAAAAGGTTCCTGCATAAACTAAAGATGCATGGCATTGAGGGTGAAGTGGTAGCATGGGTAGAGGATTGGTTAACTAACAGAAAGCAGAGAGTGGGGATAAACGGGTGTTTCTCTGGTTGGCAACCTGTAACTAGTGGGGTCCCTCAAGGATCAGTGTTGGGCCCGCAGTTGTTCACAATTTACATAGACGATTTGGAGTTGGGGACCAAGTGCAATGTGTCAAAGTTTGCAGACGACACTAAGATGAGTGGTAAAGCAAAAAGTGCAGAGGATACCGGAGGTCTGCAGAAGGATTTGGATAGGTTAGGTGAATGGGCTAGGGTCTGGCAGATGGAATTCAATGTTGCCAAGTGTGAGGCTATCCATTTTGGGAGGAATAACAGCAGAATGGATTATTATTTAAACGGTAAGATGTTAAAACATGCTGCTGTGCAGAGGGACCTGGGTGTGCTGGTGCACGAGTCGCAAAAAGTTGGTGTGCAGGTGCAACAGGTGATTAAGAAGGCTAATCGAGTTTTGTCTTTCATTGCTAGAGGGATGGAGTTCAAGACTAGTGAGGTTATGCTGCAATTGTATAGGGTGTTGGTGAGGCCGCATCTGGATTATTGTGTTCAGTTTTGGTCTCCTTACCTGAGAAAGGACATATTGGCACTGGAGGGAGTGCAGAGGAGATTCACTGGGTTGGTCCCAGAGTTGAGGGGATAGATTATGACGAGAGGTTGAGTAGACTGGGACTATACTCATTGGAGTTTAGAAGGATGCGGGGGGATCTTATTGAGACATATAAAATTATGAAGGGAATAGATAGGATAGATGTGGGAAGGTTGTTTCCACTGGTCGGGGAAAGCAGAACTAGGGGGCATAGCCTCAAAATAAGGGGAGGTAGATTTAGGACGGAGTGTAGGAGGAACTTCTTCACCCAAAGGGTTGTGAATCTCTGGAATTCCTTGCCCAGTGAAGCAGTTGAGGCTTCTTTAAACATTTTTAAGAAAAAGATAGATGCCTTTCTAAAGAATAAAGTTATTTGGGGATATGGTGTACGGGCCAGAGAGTGGAGCTGAGTCCACAAAGATCAGCCATCATCTCATTAAATGGCGGAGCAGGCTCGAGGGGCCAGATGGCCTACTCCTGTTCCTAATTCTTATGTTCTTATGTTCTTATGAAAGGCCATTTGTTCCCCTGACCTGGTGGGCCAGTCCGAAGCTAAGTATAGGCCTGTTAGTCGTAGAAGTCGCTTAGATGTAGAATCTGTGCATGAGTAGCGATTATTGTGTATAATAAATGTGCTTTGAGTTGAATCTTACTAATCGGTGTATTGAGTTATTGGTCATTACTTGAACTTGAACCTCGTGGCGGTATCATAAAGATACCTGGCGACTCGAGAGCAAAGGTTATAAAACAGAGCCAATTGAACCAACCACAAGTTAGCAACAGGTGTGAGGCATAAACAGTAGGCACCAAGGTCTTCGCTCTCATCACTTTCTGGATTAGCCATTTGTCTACCAAGACAAGGAACATCCTGCTCACGAAAGGGCCAGCATAGTCAACATGTCCCTGGGCGACATGGCCACTCCCAGGGGTGGAGATTGGATGAAGGAGTTAACGATTGTTGAGTCTGGCAGGGGGTGCATTGCCGTACCACTTCCTCAATAGGTTTATCGATTCCCAGCCACCAAGTGTAAACTGCGACCCAGCATCTTCATTTTGCGCCCGGGTGGGCGCTGTGTGTATTCTTGGAATGGTGTTCCCTTGCTGGGGGTGGAACGACGACTTGAGAGCCCGAAAATATTACTCTATCATCACAAGTGAGTTCGTCCTTGTGGATTAAGTAGGACATCAACTGTTCTGACCTCTTTTGGTGCCAACATGTTGATATTATCCATTTCACTTTGGATACTACTGGATCTCGCTGGGTCGAATTTCATATGTGTCCAGATGACACCAGCAAGGTTGTCCAAGAAGTTCAGTGCCAAGATGCTTTCTGGCAATGGCACCAAGTTCTTTGGCAAGAGGAGTCGGCTCAGTGCATTCTTAATGGATATTTGGGTGGCAGGCCTGTGTTGGAATGTATAGTTGTAGGCTGCTAGCAGCAAGGTGCAATGTTGCACTCTGGCAGAGGCAATAGAGGGTATTGGCTTATCCTCTCTCTAGGCTTATCCTCTCTCAAGGCGGCTTATGGTCTGTTATTATTACAAACCGCCATCCATAAAACTATTGGAACTTTTCAACACCATGGGTGATGGCTCATACCTCCTTTTCAATTTGAGCATAATTTCGCTCTGCTTCTGAGAGAGTCCTTTGGGCAACGGCAATTGGCCGTCCTGATTCGTTCTGCATCTAATGGGATAGAAGTGCCCTTTTTCTGTATGGCGACGCATCGTGTTTCAGCAACTATTGTAGTGCCGCTAATCTCGTGGCCAGGTTTGGAATGAACCTGCGATAATAGTTCAATATTCCCAGGAACGGGCAGCACGCCAAGGTTCCAGGGTCGATCCCGGCTCTGGGTCACTGTCTGTGTGGAGTTTGCACATTCTCCCCGTGTTTGCGTGGGTTTCGCCCCCACAACCCAAAAGATGTGCAGGCTAGGTGGATTGGCCACACTAAATTGCCCCTTAATTGGAAAAAAAGAATTGGAAACTCTAACTTTATTTTTTTAAAATATTCCCAGGAGCAATTTCAGCTTGGCTACATTCCTGTGTGCTGGAACTTCTCGTACGCTTTGACATTTTCTTAGAATAGGTGTAGGCCTGTGGCATTTTTATGTGACTTCTGAATCACTTTAGTATTTCCTCTTAACTTGACATGTGCTCTTTGTGTGTCTTTTCAGTACTATAACATTTATATGGAGACCATCACTTTTGGGATATCCTGAAAGAGGTTTTCCAGGGAGGCTGGAAAATAGCAAACCGAGGAAACGCCGATTGGTAGCTACATGTACTGAAATAGGCCCATATGTGAATTGATCATGGCAAACATTTGGGAATATTTTTCAGCTGGAGCTGAATTTCACCAGTTTTACGATCCTCTTGCATAAAGCAGGATGTAATTCAGTGTCCCACACTTCGTAAATTTTTGTGTGGCGTGGAATACGAGAGATTCCCAAGGAATCCCGCTATTGGGTTGGCATCTTTAGCGGGCGGCCTGATAGCGAAGTCCCATGGCTGCCCTCCCCCCGCACCGCAAATTGACCCCGACGCCCCCACCGCAAATTGGCCCCAATCCCCCCACAACTCGGCAGCCCCCATCCCAGATTGCCTGGGTGCCTCCCTACCCCGAAGTACAATGGTGATCCGATCCATCTGTCCCCTCCCTGTCCCACTCAGGGACCCCTGAGATAGGAGGATCCTCAGGGACCCCTGCAATAGGGAGACCTCTCCCAGGGACCCCTGTAATATATGGAGCCCCCACAGGGACACCTGTAATAGTGGACCCCCCACAAGGATCCCCTGCCTAAAGGAACCCCCTCCACAGAGTCCCCAACGACCCCGCCCTGAAAAGAGATCCCTGTGTGGAAGCTAGAGGACAGTCCAGACAGGGAAAGTGGAGAGCATTATAGCTGTAATACTTACCTTGCAGTTCCACGTGTCCATTTCTCAAAGGAGTGCAGTTGTGCCTGCTTCTGGTTCCCACAGAACAATTATCTGCCAGCCATTCATAACTTTGGAGTAGGGTTTGTGTGACTGACAGCTCATAAGAACCATCTGCAGCTTTGAATCATTCATATCCTTTCACGCTTCAGTGGCCTAAGTGGTGAAACCCCAATGTTTTAAACATTGACCACATTAAAGAGAGGTAAGTGCAGTGAAATCACACGCTTGAGTGATTGGAATGCACTTAGTGCTTGAAATGCAGCACCCAACTTCTTGATTGCGGTCTTTCTGCAGCATACATGAGCTTCCAAAGGTCCAATTTCCTCCCATGATAACTAACATGTCATCATGGGTTAAAGGGCTTGGTACGATTGTCGGCAAATATTCGTCCCTGAAATCCTGCTCAGCGCAGGGTGTGTTTCAATATTATCCTTCTCCCTAGTCTTTCGATGAGGACACTAGACTCTTTGACATGAAATGTTTCAACAGGAACTGAGATTATTTGTGGTAAGGTGAGGGGAAAAGGCTTCTCATGGGTGTTCCTGCCAGCAGTACAATTGTAACCAGCAAATGAGGATTCTAATGGCCCAATTGCTCCTGACTCCCTTCGTGCTCTGGGGAATCGCAAAGCGGTTAAGAAAAGCTGATAGAGTGCCACTTGTCGGGATTAATCTCCCGTCTGTGCCCTCCATTGGTACCTTTCCTGATTTTCTACATTGTGAACAATGGGCGCATAACCTGCCTCAGCTGGGCATTTATCCTCATCTGAAAATACATCAAATCTGTTGAATGGCCCTTTACCTGGTGATGTGTTGGGTGCTCTGCTACACAGACGAACCAACACGGTTGCGAATGGTACAACTCAGTTTTATTACTAACATATATTTACAGTGGTAAACTGGTTACTGACGTTCGATCATTACCCTTGAATCTGTGGACCTATTCCTATTACTATCTTGGAGTGGCACTCAGCACATGGTGGATGTCTGAGTGGCTTCTGTGAGCTCTGTTCCCATGAGCTGTCTCCTGCTGCAATGCGCGGGAAGTGTCGTGTTCCCTGTTTTGTAGTGTGTATGCTCCTGCCTGTGATTGGCTGTGGTGTTGTGTGTGTGTGTTGATTGGTCTGATGATCTGTCCATCAGTATGTATGTCTGTTTGCACCATGATGTTTACCTGAATATTATGACATTCCCCCTTTTTTACAAGAACATGTGCCTATGTGGTTATAAATAGAGACGTGTACTGAGTGCAGCTGAATGTGTGTGTGTGCAATATCTACAGCATGTACATGGGGCTAAACTATATACAAGGGGCGATGTCGGGTGCGACAGAGCAACAAGGTTGTACCATAAACAAAGGACGGGGAAATGTTAAACGACAAAACAAACTCCTGTAATGACAAGGAAGAACAGAAACATATTAACACAGTGGTATTATGAGTTCAATGTACAAACAGGCTCATAAGTCCAGTCTAGTAGGTGGGCGACGAATTCAGGTTGACCGTTAGGGTGGCACACCATTCATCACCCGGATTGACAGTGTTCACTTGCAATGGGTGGTGGGTCCGGGCTGGAGACATCCGGTTCCCATCAATGACCACAACACGAAAGGCATCCCGGTCGTCTGTGTCACTGGTCTGGATATCGTCTGGGCACGACTCGTAGTAAGGAGGCTGAATGGCCCGCACGTCCCTGCGAGGTTGTTGGAATTGGGGAACATTGGCAGGTTGAGCTGCTCGACAGCAGGCAGCTTAGTGGCCCATCTTGCCACAGCGGAGGCATTGTCGGTTTCTTGCCAGACATTGCCACTTTAAATGTGCGGCTCCGCAGTTGCCGCACATCGTGCCATCATGGCGTTCATTGTGCCACCGCGCAGTTCGGTCTTCCGTCGAGCACGCCTGTGCATCACGTCCCTCTGTGTCGACGTCTTTTTTGGCGCGCACAAACGCGGGAGGCCTCGGAAAGCACGCGAAATGGCCGCCATCGTCCGGGCCGCGGGCCGGGAGGAACTCGATTGCCTGGACCCGTTTGGCCTTGTAGGACGCCTGCCTCGCCGATCCGGCTGTGTAGGACTCCTGCCGCGCCGATTCCGGTGCTTGAAATTGGGAGTAGTGGCTAGTCGCATTTTCATGCAGGACACAGGCTTCGATTGCGGAGGCTAGGGTGAGGCCTTTGATTTTTAGGAGCTGCTGGCGTAGGGTGCCCGAGGTGGCCCCAAAAACAATCTGGTCCCGAATCATTGAATCGGAAATGGTGTCGTAACCGCAGGACTGCGAGAGGATACGGAGGTGTGTGAGGAAGGATTGAAAGGGCTCATCCTTACCCTGCAGGCGCTGCTGGAAGGGATACCTCTCGAAACTCTCGTTGACCTCGATGTTGAAGTGTTGGTCGAGCTTGAGAAGGACCGTCTTGTACTTGGTCTTGTCCTCACCTTCCACGAACACCAGAGCATTGTAGACATGGATGGCGTGTTGACCTGCCGTGGAGAGGAGGGTGGCGATCTTTCTGGTGTCCGAAGCGCTCTCCTTTTCGTTGGCTTCCAGGAAGAGCTGGAAGCGCTGTTTGAACAGCTTCCAATTGACACTGAGGTTTCCAGCGACTAGTAGCGGCTGCGGCGTGCTGACGGTGTCCATGGCGCAGGATGGCAGTTTCCTGAGGATTCGAAGGTAGGTCCCACAGTTTCCGGGTTCCAATCCTGGTACTATGATGTGTTGGGTGCTCTGCTACACAGACGAACCAACACGGTTGCGAATGGTACAACTCAGTTTTATTACTAACATATATTTACAGTGGTAAACTGGTTACTGAGGTTCGATCATAACACTTGAATCTGTGGACCTATTCCTATTACTATCTTGGAGTGGCACTCAGCACATGGTGGATGTCTGAGTGGCTTCTGTGAGCTCTGTGCCCTGAGCTGTCTCCTGCTGCAATGAGCGGGAAGTGTCGTGTTCCCTGTTTTGTAGTGTGTATGCTCTTGCCTGTGATTGGCTGTGGTGTTGTGTGTGTGTTGATTGGTCCGTTGATCTGTCCATCAGTATGTATGTCTGTTTGCACCATGATGTTTACCTGAATATCATGACACCTGGTACCCTGGTGTAATACATCTACAAGTTTGTTGACGATACGACCATAGTGGGCCGGATCTCGAATAACGACGAGTCAGAAAACAGGAGGGAGATTGAGAACCTAGTGGAGTGGTGCAGCGACAACAATCTATCCCTCAATGCCAGCAAAACTAAAGAGTTGGTCATTGACTTCAGAAAGCGAAGCACTGTACACACCCCTGTCAACATCAACGGGGCCGAGGTGGAGATGATTAGCAGTTTCAAATTCCTAGGGATACACATCTCCAAAAATCTGTCCTGGTCCGCCCAAGTCGACGCTACCACCAAGAAAGCACAACAGCGCCTATACTTCCTCAGGAAACTAAAGAAATTCGGCAAGTCCACATTAACTCTTACCAACTTTTACAGATGCACCATAGAAAGCATCCGATCTGGCTGCATCACAGCCTGGTATGGCAACTGCTCGGCCCAAGACCGCAAGAGACTTCAGATAGTTGTGAACACAGCCCAGTCCATTACATGAACCTGCCTCCCATCCATTGACTCCATCTACACCTCCCGCTGCCTGGGGAAAGCGGGCAGCATAATCAAAGACCCCTCCCATCTGGCTTACTCACTTTTCCAACTTCTTCCATTGGGTAGGAGATACAAAAGTCTGAGAACACGCATGAACAGACTCAAAAACAGCTTCTTCCCCACTGTTACCAGACTCCTAAACGACCATCTTATGGACTGACCTGATTAATACTGCACTCCTGTATGTTTCATCCGATGCCGGTGTTATGTAGTTACATTGTGTACCCTGTGTTGGCCTATTATGTATTTTCTTTTCTTTTCTTTTCTTTTCATGTATTTAATGATCTGTTGAGCTGCTCGCAGAAAAATTATTTTCACTGTACCTTGGTACACGTGAGGATAAACAAAATCCAATCCAAAATCCAATCGTCCAAGAGGCCCTTGGAGAACTCAGCAGCTGAGTTGTCCTCATTTACATTGTTTGCTGCTTAATTGCTTCATCTTGTAAGATGATGATGCTGAGGTCTCAATGCCAAACCTGCTTGGCCTCTCCCTGTGCAAGTGTGGAGATCCATCTCGAATTCTTAGTGGAACAGGATGTTGACATTTCCCTCACTCCGTGACCTCACAATCCTTTCAATCTAATCCTCGGCTTTACTGTCATCGCGGATGTGCCTATGGATCTTGTCCTTCCCCATCTTGATGTCTTTGGCAAAGTGTGATTTAGAAACCATCAACCAGACCACCCACCCATCACCCATTCCCGCCATGAGACCTCTGAATACACGCACACTACCTATTCCCAACTATGGAATAATAGAATCACAGAATTTACAGTGCAGAAGGAGGCCATTCCGCCCATCGAGTCTGCACCGGCTCTTTGAAAGAGCACCCTACCCAAGCCCACACCTCCACCATCTCCCCATAACCCAGTAACCCCACCCAACACTAAGGGCAATAGGGCAATTTTAGACACTAAGGGCAATTTAGCATGGCCAATCCACCTAACCTGCACATCTTTGGACTGTGGGAGGGAACCGGAGCACCCGGAGGAAACCCACGCACACACGGGGAGAACATGCAGACTCCGCACAGACAGTGACCCAAGCCGGGATTCAAACCTGGGACCCTGGAGCTGTGAAGCAATTGTGCTAACCACCATGCTATTGTGCTGCCCATGGTAGATTGTAGATGCTTCCCCAGACTTAATTTTTAAAAATTCAGTCAAGGGATGTGGGCTTCACTAGCTAAGCCATATACTGTCCACCCCTAATTGCCCTTGAGATGGTGGTTGTGAGCTGCCTTCTTGAACTACTGTAGTGTACTATCTGCGGCCCACAAGCATGCTTGAGATCTTTCCTTGACCTACACTCGTGATGATATGTCCTCAGCTTGTCAATAACATTCTAGACGTGAAGAGATTGGACTGCCTTACCCTCCCGCTTCCTGGACTGGGACAAGGGTAGCCTGGGCAAGATAAGCAATGTAAAGTGATGTGCTACCTCAGTTCGCAACTATCCCATTCTGGCCCCAAGTCACAGATACAGGGTGTGATTTAACCTAAAGGTTTCGACGTGTGGTAGCGAGTGCGAACTGTTGTGAGCTTCCTGACGCTCAGCTCAGCGAGCCCATCACCACTAAAAGTGGTTAATGGGCCTACTTAACGAGGCCCCACGGGCTTCACGCCACAAATGATGGTCCCCCTGGCTGATTCGCCAGCCCAACGTGCCGGGAACCCACTAACAAGGGAGAGCAGCACTTAAACCGATCTTGCACAGTTAACACCACTCAACTCACAGCCATGCCCCACAAGTAGGGAATGCCGACCTGGGCAGATAACTGGACACGGTAAAGGATACCCTGTTCCCCCAGGGTCTCGCAGGGTCAGCCACAGGGCAGCCAGTGCTGCCTTGGCGGAAGTGGCAGTGGCCGTCAGCTCAGGGAGTGTGACCAGGAGGACCAGCACTCAGTGCCGCTATAAGACCAACGATCTCTATCGGGCTGCTCCGGTGAGTTGGCACAGGACCCCCAACACCCACCCCTCCCCCATTCTCCCCATTCCCCACCCTCCCCTGCCCCGCACCCCCACCACCTCAACACCCGAGCCCTCCCCTTCGAGGAATGGGCCCTAAAGGTCGCGGAGACAGCACAGGCCAGATCTGTCACCGACGTAGAGATAGGCATACGGCACAGAGGTGACAAATCACCGGCCCCCACCCAGATGACTTGTCAATGTGAGTTGTTAATGCCACACAGAATAACCCATCCCTCCCACCACTGACTATGTGTTCATTCTCCTGCACGATCTCCACCCACGTTGGTGGGCAACAGTAGTAGTCAGGCTTCTGGGGCACATTCTGGTGAGCACCGCATGGTTGCTGATGCACATCAGGTGGAGGTGGGAACGCCCAGATGAGACATCAGTCAGAGGTCTGCAAGATCCCAGGGCTCGGCTGGATACCAGTAAGACCCTGAGCCTCTGGACCATGTTTACCTGGAGCTGATGCAGGCGCTAGGGTGCGGCCGTGAGATTCAGAGGAGGATGTCAGCGACACTGCAGGTCCATAACCAATTGGAGGAGTCCCAGAGACTACAGGTACAGGAGGTGTCACTGGCAATGCATGGCACTGAGGCCAACATTGCTCGGGAGGCAACTGCAGTGGAGAGCCTAGTGCACGACATCAGCAGCATGAGTGGAGGTGTCCAGGGTGTGGCTCAGTCAGTGACAGCCATGGCTGAGTGCCTTAACAGCATGTTCCAGTTGCTGGGGGACGTGACCCAGTACCAGGCAGACCTTGATGAAGCACTGCGGAGCATGTCCCAGTCACAGGTGGGCGTAGCTGAGGCACAGCAGTGCAGGTCCCAGTCACTGGGGGACATGTCCCAGTCACAGGTAGGCAATCCTGGGGCTCTCCAGACCATACCTCAGTCACTGTGGAGCATTTTTAAGGACATCGACACTATGCTGCAGACCTTGGAAAACCGCCAGAGCCAGATGGCACAGGGACAGCCTATACAGCTTCCCCTTTGTCCTGAGGTGGACCCTAGGGCCCTATGAGCACCGACCAGGATGAGGGGCACTATATGCCAATCGGGAGCCGCCCTACAAAGTGGCAACAGCGGCCACCTGCTCCCCCGAGACCCATTCCACTGACAGAGGCGAGTCTTGGAGTCAGCACTCAAAACAGGATGGCACTGCAAGGCATGTGTTGCTGGCAATTGCGCCAGGGCCCTCCGGTCCCACAGGATACCTGCCAGGGGCATTAAAGGCCACGGGACGTGGTAAGCAGCTGGCTGCCTCCACCTCTGATGTGCATCCTGGGGACACATTGAGATGCAGCAGTAGAGCACAGAAGGCTAATCTGGTCGAGCATCACTGAGAGGGCACTGGGGGAGAGGGGGGAGCGCGGGGGTTGGGTGCATTGTGGGGGAGGGAGTGGGGGGTGGTCTGGGAGGGGTGGGGAAGGGGGGAGCGCCACATTGGGGGATTGGGGCAGTTGCAGACACATCTGTTAAATGATAAAAATCACTGATCTCAACCAATATGACACCTCTACTACGTTTCTCCACAATGCAAGCCGAGCATCAATCCCATGTCCTATCACCCCAGATACAGAGGTCACACATTCCTCCCCCTCCCCCCCCCCCCCCAAAGCCTCGACCCGGCATCCCCGGCCGCAGCTGGGGGCCCTGCTCACCAGTCCACAATCTGTATCCCAGACATCCACACGTAATGCCACCTGGACCGGGCGCTGGTCCCCTCACCGGTGCACACAACCAGCCTCTGGTCGCGGAAATGTCCCCGGTGCTGGTGCCCAGCCCCGGGTGTTCAGATGTTGGCCGCTGCGTTTGTGGGGTTGCCTTCCGCAGTGTTGAGGCACAACATACAGGCATTACGGTCTGATTGGGAGGCTAGGCAATAACTTCCACATGCTGCATGACACACCTACCCACAGGGATTTTCTTGGGTGATGTGAAGTGCTCATGTAATTACGATTTCCAATTCCCTATTAGCAATGGCCTTCAACAGGAGGCCTCTGCGGTCAGTGGGAGTTATGAGTGGTTGATGGGGCAGGCTTGCAGTGGTTGGGGTTTTCCCCGGGACAGGGCCACATGATCCAGGGTTTGGCATGGCGGACCTGCTAGCGTTGAGACATCCATCTTCCACCCACCCCAACCCAATGGCTGCCCACCCCAACCAAGGCCCCCAACCCCACCTCCAAGCACCGGGGCAGCAAGCCCAGTGACCCAGGATCATTGCGCGGGAGCGAAGTTGGCTAATCACCTCCTCATGTCCCCGCTGCAGTTCTTCCGCCAGCTACACGTTTTGAAAAATTGATTGATTGATTTGATTTATTGTCACTTGTACCGAAGTACAGTGAAAAGTATTTTTCTGCAGCCGCGGGAACGTACACAGTACGTACATAGTAGACAAAGAGAATAATCAACAGAGAACATTGACAAATGGTACATCGACAAATAGTGATTGGTTACAGTGCGGAACAAGGGGCCAAACAAAGCAAATACATTAGCAAGAGCAGCATAGGGCATCGTGAATAGTGTTCTTACAGGGAACAGATCAGTCCGAGGGGCAGTCGTTGAAGAGCCTTGTAGCTGTGGGGAAGAAATAGTTCCTATGTCTGGATGTGCGGGTCTTCAGACTTCTGTACCTTCTCCCTGATGGAATGGTCTGGAAGAAGGCAATGCCTGGGTGGGAAGGGTCTCTGATAACGCTGTCTGCCTTCCTGAGGCAGCGGGAGGTGTAGACAGAATCAGTGTGCGGGTGGCAAGCTTGTGTGATGCGCTGGGCTGAGTTCACCACGCTCTGCAGTTTCTTGCGAGCTTGGACCGATCAGTTGCCATACCAGGCTGTGATGCAGCCGGATAGGATGCTCTCTATTACAAGTTTGTGAGAATCGATGCAGACATGCTGAATTTCTTTAGCTTCCGTAGGAAGTAGAGATGTTGTTGGGCTTTCCTGACTGTTGCATCAACGTGAGTGGACCAGGACAGACTGTTGGTGATGGTGACCCCCAGGAACTTAAAGCTATCGACAATCTCCACTTCAGAACCTTTGATGCAGATGGGAGTGTGTGTCGTGCTACGCTTCCTGAAGTCGATAATCAGTTCCATGGTCTTTCCGACATTTAGAGAGAGGTTGTTTTCAGTATACCATGCAACCAAGTGATTTATCTCCCTCCTGTAGTCGGAGTAAATAGAGTATGAGTCGGTGCCCGCTTGACCACTTGCTAGGAGGCCATTAGATCACAGAGGCCGCTAGATAGGGGGTCGCTCCCGTTACTTGTATGGAGATTGGTCTTAAGTGGTGATTATTCGTTTCTCACCACGCTAAGGTGTGATCCTGATTTCGCCAGTGTGAGCGGACCGGTTAGATTGGCGGGTGGTGCTCATCTCGATTTTGGCCTCTCCCGTGGTTTAACAGCCTCGTCGCACTCTCACTTAAGCAAAACATGGCCATTAAGTCGCACCCACAATTCTACCAGAGAGGTTATCCGTATTCAGGTCCCCACCCCGAACGTTTATGTTCCACACGGAATGCATGTCGCCAAGTGCATGATGCTTACGTAGCATTGTGAAACACGGCAGCCTAATTGCACGCCCGACATGCCCAATTGACCCAGCATGGAATGTTGATTCCGCCGAGCAACCCCATTTAATGATTATGCAAAAGACATATACCCCAGGTATCTGTACTGGGGCCTCAGTTTTTCACTAAATTTATAGCTGTCTCAGGAGAGGGAATAGAAAGTCAAGTATCCAAGTTAATCTTTATCTCTGGTTTGACTGGATCTGAAGTACTGCATTCAATTCTGGACAACACATCTCTCAAACGATATAATGGCCTTGGAGGCTAGGAAGCAGAACATATTTATCAGAATGATATCAGGCTGCAATGCTTAAATTATGATGACAGGTTGCATAGACCAGGCTCGTGTTTCTTTGACGACAAAAGATTAATGGTTGCTTTAATTGAGGTACTTACATTAATTGATTGATGTGAATGAGCAGGTAGAGGCAAACTATTTCCTCTGTTGGGGGCACCCAGACCAAGGGGGCATAACCTCACAATTAGAGCTTCAGAGTCGATGTCGGGAAGTAATTCTTCACATAAAGGAGAGTGGAAATCTTGAACTTTCACCACAAAAAGATGATGAGGTAGGGCCAATTGACAATTGCCATGTGAGGTGGTAAATTTTTGTTGAGTAAGGTTATTAAAAGGTACACAGCCAAGGTGAATAAATGGAGTTGATACAAATCAACCATAATCTAACTGAAAGCACACAGGTCGATGTGGAGCAGGAATATTGTCATCCTGTTAGATCACGGAGAATTTCAACCATGAAATTGGAATAAATTTTCTTTTAACCCATTGGAAAAATTCCATTTGTTTAAGGTTCCAAGATCTGAACCCAGGAGTGAAAAAGATACTGATTAACACTTCCTCAATGAGAGCTGTCCGTATATGGAGCCACTGCAGCTGTCAATGCAATCTCTGTCTTCCAACTGGCAAATCTGACAGGGTTAGTCTCCATCTGGCTGCTCGTGGTTGGAATAGCTTTTAGCTTCACAAGCTGCCTGGGAAAATGAATCACTTTACATTCAAAGCTTACTCGATATGTTCCACTCTGAATTGATATCTGGTGTGCACAACTCACCTTCTCAGTATAAATAACACTCATGTAAGATCATAAATGTAGGTCACGTAAGAAACCTCAGATTGAATTAGACTCCACAAATGGATGAGTCATTTGGATTTACTTTGTAGAAAAGTCAAGGTGAAGGTATATGACTCACAGTGCAGGACACCACCAAGGCTGACTAGAGTAAAGGAGAAAACAATGCTGACATTGGGAAATGTAAATCGGAATTCTCACTATATACCGGCATGCATTTCACAGTAACTTAAAATGACAAATATGATAAACCCTGTTCTATGGTTATTAAAAATGCATCTGTGCTGTGGGGAGATGCGCGATGAAATATTTCTCAAGTATCTCAATGTCACAATTATTTCATTAACAGACATTATAAATAGCATCATGGTAGAAAAGTAAGGGTTGAGGTGGGAAGGCTGACAGTATGATTCCCATCTCGATGAGCGCCACCAAAGATTTTCCTCTGCTGCTTTAGCCCTAGCAGAAAATTCAACTGCCTGACTATTGACTGCGTTGCAATGTTTAAGTAATGGTGGCAAGGCAGAAAACCAGGATAATTTTCCTGCCTCCATGCTAAAGTACCATCAGGTAATACCAGAGGATAGGTGACTGTACATGCAGGGAGGGTAACAGGAAGACCATCAAAGTCAGAGAGGAGGGAAGGGAACCTACTTCTGTCCATTGCTTCTTTACCTCCTTCCTGTTGGGTGCTGCAAGGTTGGTTTCTCGTGAGCCTCTTGTTTAAATTGAACTTTCTTCTTCAGAGTTTTATTTCTCCTCCTAACTTGGCTGCTATCCTGAATGGATGATTCAGAGAGCATTTGTATTTCCATTCCATGCACTGGTGAGCTCTTCCAAGTTATCACTGTGCGGCTGCCATGCATGCGTAATGACCTCTGACCCAGGAACATGGGCCAGGGTCACGATCGGGTAGGGTTGGGTGTGCAGATATATTGGACCTTCGGGCTTGTGGTAGATCTACTTCGAGGAGAAACCCAGCTCCAGATCTTGTCAATGTGGTCATTGTCACACATCCTGAAGATTTTTAATCAAACTGGCTACATCACTCCAGTTTTGAGTATTCAAAGGCACCAGCTCCTGCTGGGGAAACTGTTGCTTTAAACCCTGAAGCAGGTTTCACCAATCGGGAGAGGAAAACATAACTGCCACCAGTCTGCCAGATTTCCAGCCATCTGCTGCTGTGCCACTGTCCCCGTAAACAAGCCTTGCAACTCAGCTTACACTGATTCAGTCGCTCTTACTCATCATTAAATGGAGCTAAAATGTTATCTTTTTATTATGTGTTCTACGTTAGCACAAAACAGGCTTTTGAATAGAAGATTTTCTATTCCAGCTTTGTTTTACAATCATCTGAACAAAAGTCTAATGCAATATAAATCCTGTTAAAGCATCACAAGGAAGGAAAGCAATGTAGTGGATTGGGGGAAAGCAGGCAAGCTAGCTGTGAATTTCATTTATTCTGAATAGAATAAATTAGCATTGTTTATGGCCACAAGCGGGATCCAAATCTTCCACTTTCTTTTCTTAATCGTTCACCTATGTGAGCATAAATAAGGTATTAGCTTCACAGTTAAACCGCATGACAGTACACACATTGCAATGTTGCAAACTATACCTGTAGTCACTCATTATGCATCTGAAATTCCGACTATGTGGATAAAGTATTAATTGGCCTATTTTATTCATGAAATAGTCACATTAAAATAAAATCATCAAGATATACCTTAGAATATTTTGATTCACAATAGTGTCATTACTTTTTTAAATTTTCTGCCAAATTTCATGATAAGACAAAGAAGTCAAAAATACTTTGCTCCATGATTATGTATCAGGAATTGACTGAGGCAGAACATATAATTCTCTCCCAGGCTAACTGAGATTTGATGAAATGTAATGGTATATGGAACTTAATTGAAGACTCGAGGAAAACAATGAGAGAATGTAATTATTGCATTTCACATTCGACATAAAGGTTTTTATTCCCTCTCCCAACTCCTAATAGCTCTTGCGTATCAGAGTAACACCATTAGTGTGACACAATGACATCATCGGAGCGTTTCACGGGCTTTTGTGGATTTCACCATTGTACCCTGTTTGAGCAACATCTTGTAAACAAACCCCATGCTCTATGTTATACGAATTCAACATGTGTAACCTCTGATTCTTTCTCTTTATGGCTCCAACCACGAATATGGAAAAAGAGAAACTGATGACGAGATCTGATCCGTAAAACAAAATTCAGTGAAAAATAACTTCAAAAGATGATTTTGTGAGCCAGAAGTAGGAATCGTTGGCAGAGACCCAGCCCCTACACCAGCGGGAGTGAGGTTGGGAGAAATGTTGTCGACTTTCTAAGCAAACTAATATTGTGGAAAGTAAACATAACTCTCAAGTAAGTTCTTGGTCACTGTACAATTTGAAGAGGGACATTGGCGAATCAGCCTGTTGATCACGGCAGCCCTCGTGCAAGTTAAAGGGGCTTAATAAAAAACCTATCAGACAACTGCGAGTTACACTTACCGTTGTACTGGGTATAGCTATGGAGACTGCCCATGGGGCATTAAAATGGGCCATCCCAGTCTTAAAGAAGGATCGTTCATTACGAATATGCGAGGATTTCAAAACGGTGATCAACCCTGTATTATGTACTGATCAGCACCCTCCACCACTTGTTGAAGATCTTTTTGCAGGACTCTCAGGTGACCAGAAATTTAGCAAAATTGATCTCCCCCAAGCCTATCTGCAAATGTTGGACTTTAACCTGGTGTTGTAAGACTCCTTACTGTGCTCACCCCAGTCCAACGCCGGCATCACCATATCTGCAAATGAACATGGATATTGATTCTCAACCGTTATTGACCATAGTAACACACAAGGATCTGTTTCAGTATCGTAGACTTCCGTTCAGGATAATGTCAGCACTGGGTCTCTTCCAATGTACGATGGATCAAATCTTGAGTGGGCTATCAGATGTTACATGGATGACATTTTGATCACAGATTCGAATGATGTAGAACATGTAAAGAATCAAGAAATTACTCTTGTGAGGCTGCATCTACATAATCTCAGGGTCATAAAAGAGAAAAGCAAATTTTTAAAATCTTCCATTCACTATCTTGATCACATCATTGAGCAAGAGGTCTTCACAAAGAACCAAAGAAGATGTTGGGAATCCTGGATGCTTCACAATCACAGATCATAATTCAGTTAAGGTAATTTCTGGGGTGATTAAATTACGATGGAAAATACGTATCACACTTAGCAACAAGACCGATGCCTTTACACACGTTGATTTGTAACAAACAGACTTGGCTCTGGACGAAAGATTGTGAGGATGCTTACCAAAATGCCAAAAACAAATTACAGGAATCGGAGTTACTGGCCCATTATGACCTAAAACTGAAGTTGCAGCTTGCTTGCGATGCACCGCCCTGTGGAGTTAGAGCAGTTATCTCGCATATAATGCCTTCAGGTGAAGAGCGAACAATAGCATTTGTTTTCAGGAAGTTGACTATCGCTGAGTCTAACTATACTCAACTTGAGAAAGGAGTTCTCAGCATTATTTTGGTATTTGAAGGTGCCTCCATAATTTATTTGGAAGTCAATTTATTCTGTTGGCTAACCATCATCCCATAACAACGATGTTTGGGTCATATAAGGTGATCCGTTCGCTCGCTGCTGGTTGATTATAATGTTGGGCATTAATCTTCAAAAGAAAACCACGCAGAGTTCAACCTTTTGACACCCCTTCAACTTCAGAGATAGGTACCAACATCAAACACAAGTGGCTAGAAGAGACAACATTCCAAAATCTGAGTCTTTGACTGTGGGGAACATGTACTTGCACGAAATTACACCTCAGGTGAAAAATGGACTCCAGCAATTGTATTAGCCAAAATAGGTCCGATTTCATACACTGTACAATCTGACGATGAACAAATTTGGTGTTGGTACGTTGACCAATTATTGTCTATATGTAGTGAGAGTATGGAATCTGTACCTGTTGTTTTCACCACAGAGAGTATGGACAGTGACTTGCCCAACTTAAAGACTTAAACTTGAAATTATAGGATCTGTTACGACAGAATCATCCACGCAACCAGATGTCATAATATGCTCCCATGCACATCATGAGGTAAAAACAGGCAGTGACAGACACCCAGGTTAGCCAATCAACATCCAGGATAGAACACAGCCAATCACCAGACAGAACACCAGAGGGGGGCTTCCAACTATAAAACACACGAGGCATCAGCACTCCGCAAGTGTGCAGCAAGGGCTGCTGCATTCGGAACCTGGTAACACCACGGATCCAGAGGACGACTGCCTGGAGTCCCCAAAGCGTGTGGGCATCATTACCACGTATGACAAGGCCTCCTCAAATTCAGCAACACGCCTACCCATCCTCAACGTGGATTCTGCAGATGAATGGCGTGCTGTCGTACAAGTCAACCAATGCAGCATCCGGTTCAAGCTGGACACTGGTGCTTCAGCCAATCTCATATCTCAAGCAGATCTTTCTCGCATCCAAAGGCAGCCAAAAATTCTTCCACCGGCCTGCCAGCTGCTTGATTATAATGGCAATGCCATTACTGCGTTAGGGTCTTGTCACCTGCATGTCTCCAACAAGGCCATCAAAGCCACACTGCGATTCGAAATTGTCAAGCCTGACAAGGCTTCCCTGCTTGGCGCCCATGCATGCAAGCTACTCAATCTCGTCCAGCGCGTACATGCCATGTCCTCTGCCAATATGAATCTTCAGGCTGACATTGACAAAATCCTGTCACAATAGCAGGATGTGTTCAGTGGGATGGGCACGCTGTCGTACCGCTACAAAATCTTAGTCAGGCCTGGTGCCACGCCTGTGATCCATGCACCACGCCGGGTGCCGGCTCCTCTGAAGGACCATTTAAAGGCGCAGCTGCAGGAGCTCCAAGACCAGGGCATCATCTCTAAAGTGACGGAACCGACTGACTGTGTCAGCTCGATGATCTGTGTGAAGAAGCCCTCTGGAGAACTGCGCAGATGTACAGATCCCAAAGATCTTAACCGAAACATAATGCGGGAACACTACCCGATCCCGAAGCAGGAGGAGCTAACCAGTGAGATGGCACAGATGCTAGATGCATTGCGTGGCTTCTGGCAGATACAACTGGACAAGTCCAGCAGGAAGCTCTGCACGTTTAATACACCTTTCGGAAGGTACTGTTACAACCGCATGCCGTTTGGTATTGTTTAAGCCTGTGAAATCTTTCACAGGATCATGGAACAGATGCTGGAGGGCATTGAGGGTGTGCGAGTTTATGGTGATGATGTCATTAGGTGTTCCTCACGACCCCAGAGGAACACATACCTCGTCTCCAACAGGTCTTTAGACGCATCCATGCTAACGGCCTCAAGTTGAACAAGGCCAAATGCTCCTTTGGCATGTCATCAATCAAGTTTTTGGGTGATCAAATATCCCAGCAGGGCGTGCAACCGGACTCGAACAAAGTCAAGGCCATCAACACCATGAAGACCCCGGAAGACAAAAAGGCGGTACTCCGCTTCCTGGGTATAGTTAACTTCTTGGGAAAGTTCATTCCCAACCTCGCACCACACACCTCGGCTCTCAGGCATCTGGTGAAGAAGTCCAATGCCTTCCAGTGGCTACCCACACGTCAAGCGGAGTGGCTCGAGTTAAAGGCAAAGCTCACCACTGCTCCGGTACTAGAGTTTTTTGACCCGGAGCGGGAGACAAAAATCTCCACGGACGCAAGCCAGGACGGCATTGGTGCGGTGCTCCTCCAGAAGGATGGCTCCTCATCCTGGGCTCCAGTGGCCTATGCGACCAGGGCCATGACTCCCACTGTGCAGAGGTATGCTCAGATAGAGAAAGAGTGCCTGGGCCTCCTCACCGGTATTGTAAAGTTCCATGATTACGTCTACGGTCTACCAACCTTCACAGTAGAGACTGACCACAGACCCCTAGTCCATATCATTCACAAGGACTTGAATGACATGATGCCCAGGCTTCAGTGCATTCTCCTTTGACTCCGCAGGTATGATTTCGAATTGGTTTACTCACCGGGCAAGGAACTAATCATTGCGGATGCCCTGTCTCGCGCCATCACCTCGCCCTGTGAACAGGTCGACTTCATCCGTCAAATTGAGGTTCAGGTGCAACTGTGTGCCAGCAACCTCCCGGCCTCAGACGAACGAGTCATCAACATTCGAGAAGAGACTGCCAATGACCCTCTTCTGCAGCGGGTCATACATCACCTTGCAAATGGTTGGCAGAAAGGGCAATGCCCCCAGTTCTTTAATGTCAAGGATGACCTAACAGTTGTCGAGGGGATCCTCCTCAAGCTGGATCGTATTGTTATTCCTCACAGCCTCCAGAGCTTAGTGTTCAAACAGATCCACAAGGGACACCTCGGTATCGAGAAATGCCAGCGCAGTGCCCGGCAGGCTGTCTATTGGCCTGGCATCAACGAGGACATATCCAACATGGGCCTCAATTGTGCGACTTGCCAGCGTTTCCAGCCTGCTCAGCCCAAAGAAACACTCCAGCAACACAACATCGTGACCTCTCCGTGGTCTAAGGTGGGAATCAACCTTTTTCACGCCAATGGGTGTGACTATGTGCTTATAATTGACTACTTCTCGAGTTACCCCGAAATTGTGAAACTGTCCAACCTCACATCATGGACTGTTATCAAGGCCTGCAAGGAGACATTTGCCAGGCATGGTATTCCGCTCACGGTCATGAGCGACAACGGTCCCTGCTTCTACAGCCAAGAGTGGTCCAACTTCGCGAAGCTAAACCAGTTCAAGCACATTACCTTGAGCCCGCATTACCCGCAATCTAACAGGAAGGTCGAAAAAGAGGTCCATATCGTGAAGCAACTGCTCTGCAAGGCTGCGGACTCAGCTTCTGACTTTAACCTTACGCTCCTGGCGTACAGGGCAACCCCTCTGTCCACCGGTATGTCTCCGGCACAACTCTTTATGAATCATGACCTGCGGACGACTGTTCCGACCATTCATTTACCTGATGTGGATCACCTCCCAGTGCTGCAAAAGGTGCAGCAATTCAGAAACCAGCAAAAGCTGACATACAATGCTCATGCTACTGATTTGCCTGTGCTCTCTCCGGAAGATGCTGTTCGCATCAAGGTGCCTGGTGGAGGCTGGTCAGCCCCAACTGTTGTTGTTCGACAGGCTGCTCCCAGGTTCGCATGGCTGATGGATCCATTGTCAGGCGCAACAGAAGGGCACCACGCAAACTTGCCTGCCCACCACCGGATCTCACATTCCCAGCTGTCGTTATGCCTTTTCCGGACACCTCGCTCCACGCGGCCACCAATCTGGCTGCAATCCCGCCTGTCAAGGCGCCGTCGTCCCCACCTCCACCTCTCAGATGGTCGACAAGGATCCGACGCCAGCCCCAGAGATTTGATTTATAAATATTTCCTTTGTACATATTGTTCTGTATCTGCACGCTGGACACCTCACACGTACATATGCATTCACTGGCCATTTGCTGTAAATAGTTATATCTGTAAATATGTCGTATATGCTCTAAGCAACTGACAATTTTTTTTTTAAAAGGGAGGATGTCATATATGCACCCATGCACATCATGAGGTAAAAACAGGCAGAGACAGACACCCAGGTGTTAGCCAATCAACATACAGGACAGAACACAACCAATCACCAGACAGAACACCAGAGGGGGGCTCCCAACTATAAAACACATGAGGCATCAACACTCCGCCTCTTTCCACTGGTGACAACTGTAGTGACAGTCAGGGTGTATATATCAGTCAGCACCTTCTCCGCGTGGATCAGAGCTAGCCTGGTAGAGTAAGTTAGAGTTAGTACACTTAGTCGTAGAGTGTCAACCCACAGCCAGCTGTGTGCATTGTTACAGAAGTTCAATAAATTGTATTGAACCAACGCCTACGTTTGTTGTATGCTTTACAGTTCATCTGCATCCTGTTGCAGTCCGTGTTACCCCAGGCTGAATAACACGACACCAGAGGCAGTTTCTGAGTTGGTTTTGCCTGATATAATACCAACCAGGGTACAGGAAGACACTTCTAGTACCTCTAAGAACCAGTTCCTGAACCTCGTGGTCTGCCAAAGCTGACAGACATCCACCCAAGAGACTGTTTTACTAATGTATATATATATCCATCACATAGCAATGTTATTTATGGCATTAAGGGTTGGATCTGTGTTAAAGTGTTTGATTAAGTAAAAACGCTGGGGACACAAAAGGAGTAAAGAGCAAGTGGCGTTTTATGTCAGAATAACACCATTGGCTGGTGTAATGTCACGTGTTATACAATGACATCATCAGAGTGTTTTGTGGGTCATGAAGGTCGAAGACGTGGGTTGTGAAGGTCGGTTGACGTGGGCCGTGAAGGTCGGCAGGCGTGGATCACGTAGGTCGGCAGGAGTGGGTAGCGAAGGTTGGCAGGCGTGGGTCGCGAAGTTAGGTTGGCGTGGGTCGTGAAGGTTGTTCAGCATGGGCCGCGAAGGTCAGTTGGCGTGGGTCATGAAGGTCGGCAGGCGTGGGTCGCGAAGGTCGGTCGGCGTGGGTCGCGAAGGACAATTGGCGTGGATCCCGAAGGTCGACAGGTTGGTAAAAGTGGGTCACAGGAAAAAAAGTTTGAAAAAAATCTGTTATAAATAAACCCCTTGCACTCTGATATACAAACTCGACATGTGCCACTTCTGACACTTTTCTTTGTGGCTACATCAAAAAATGTAACAATAGCATTGACAATTCATTAACGGTGAATAATCATGTGAAAAATTATAAGAATTAAAGCTTAAATACATGATTTTAATTTCTAGCTAAATAACCTCTTAAAATCATGGAACCAAAGAAATTTACATCAAGGATGATGGCTGGAATTTTTCCCTGATCCCTGGATATATTTATTAACATAGAGCGCGATTCAACTGAAAAGTTTCCAAGTTCGGTTTTGGGCACTTTTTGGAGGGGGTTTTGCGATGGCATGGTGGCACAGTGGTTAGCACTGCTGCCTCACAGTGCCAGGGACCCAGATAAATTCCAGCCTTGGATGACTGTGTGGAGTTTGCACATTCTCCCCATATCTGCGTGGATTCCCTCCGGGTGCTAAGGTTTCCTCCCACAGTCGAAAGATGTGCAGGTAAAAAGGTGTGTGATAAAATATTGCCCCTTAGTGTCGAAATATGTGGAGGTTAGGTTGATTTATGGAGATGGGGCAGGGAAGTGGGCTTCGGTAGGGTACTCTTTCAGAGGGTCGTGCAGACTCTATGGGCCGAATGGCCTCCTATAGCAGTTCAATGGTTCTAAGGTTCTATAGCTGCATTGGCGAGTTCGCGGCCTGTATTCAACGGCACTTAGTGCCAAAAATGAGCCCCCACGAGATTCTCAACATTACAGGCTGCCCCCATCTGATTCACCCGACTTGTGCCTCTGCAGCTCGCCGCTAACAAGGGGGAGTTACTTTTTAAAGCTTCTTCACCACTCCCTCACCACTCACTCACCCACTCTCTCCCAGTCAACACACAAGCATGGCAGCATGCAGACCTGCTTCCCGCTTTGGGGATGGCTGTTGTGTTATGCTTCTTCGTGTAGCATAAGCTGCTTCCTTGATGTATGCTTTGACAAACATAGAACATAGAACATAGAACGATACAGCGCAGTACAGGCCCTTCGGCCCACGATGTTGCACCGAAACAAAAGCCATCTAACCTACACTATGCCATTATCATCCACATGCTTATCCAATAAACTTTTAAATGCCCTCAATGTTGGCGAGTTCACTACTGTTGCAGGTAGGGCATTCCACGGCCTCACCACTCTTTGCGTAAAGAACCTACCTCTGTCCTCTGTTCTATATCTATTACCCCTCAGTTTAAAGCTATGTCCCCTCGTGCCAGCCATATCCATCCGCGGGAGAAGGCTCTCACTGTCCACCCTATCCAACCCCCTGATCATTTTGTATGCCTCTATTAAGTCTCCTCTTAACCTTCTTCTCTCTAACGAAAACAACCTCAAGTCCATCAGCCTTTCCTCATAAGATTTTCCCTCCATACCAGGCAACATCCTGGTAAATCTCCTCTGCACCCGCTCCAAAGCCTCCACGTCCTTCCTATAATGCGGTGACCAGAACTGTACGCAATACTCCAAATGCGGCCGTACCAGAGTTTTGTACAGCTGCAACATGACCTCATGACTCCGGAACTCAATCCCTCTCCCAATAAAGGCCAACACGCCATAGGCCTTCTTCACAACCCTATCAACCTGGGTGGCAACTTTCAGGGATCTATGTACATGGACACCTAGATCCCTCTGCTCATCCACACTTCCAAGAACTTTACCATTAGCCAAATATTCTGCATTCCTGTTATTCCTTCCAAAGTGAATCACCTCACACTTCTCTACATTAAACTCCATTTGCCACCTCTCAGCCCAGCTCTGCAGCTTATCTGTGTCCCTCTGTAACCTGCTACATCCTTCCGCACTGTCGACAACACCACCGACTTTAGTGTCGTCTGCAAATTTACTCACCCACCCTTCTGCGCCCTCCTCTAGGTCATTCATAAAAATGACAAACAGCAACGGCCCCAGAACAGATCCTTGTGGTACGCCACTTGTAACTGAACGCCATTCTGAACATTTCCCATCAACCGCCACCCTCTGTCTTCTTTCAGCTAGCCAATTTCTGATCCATATCTCTAAATCACCCTCAATCCCCAGCCTCCGTATTTTCTGCAATAGCCTACCGTGGGGAACCTTATCAAACGCTTTACTGAAATCCATATACACCACATCAACTGCTCTACCCTCGTCTACCTGTTCAGTCACCTTCTCAAAGAACTCGATAAGGTTAGTGACGCATGACCTACCCTTCACAAAGCCATGCTGACTATCCCTGATCATATTATTCCTATCTAGATGATTATAAATCTTGTCTCTTATAATCCCCTCCAAGACTTAACCCACAACAGACATGAGGCTCACCGGTCTATAGTTGCCTGGGTTGTCTCTATTCCCCTTCTTGAACAAAGGGACCACATTTGCTATCCTCCAGCCCTCTGGCACTATTCCTGTAGCCAATGATGACATAAAAATCAAAGCCAAAGGCCCAGCAATCTCTTCCCTGGCTTCCCAGAGAATCCTCGGATAAATCCCAACAGGCCCCGGGGACTTATCTATTTTCAGCCTGTCCAGAATTGCCAACACCTCTTCCCTACGTACCTCAATGCCATCTATTCTAATAGCCTGGGTCTCAGCATTCTCCTCCACAACATTATCTTTTTCCTGAGTGAATACTGACGAAAAATATTCATTTAGTATCTCGGCTATCTCTTCAGACTCCACACACAACTTCCCATCCCTGTCCTTGACTGGCCCTACTCTTACCCTAGTCATTCTTTTATTCCTGACATACCTACAGAAAGCTTTTGGGTTTTCCTTGATCCTACCTGCCAAATACTTCTCATGTCCCCTCCTTGCTCGTCTTAGCTCTCTCTTTAGATCCTTCCTCACTACCTTGTAACTATCAATCGCCCCAACTGAAACTTCACACCTCATCTTCACATAGGCCTCCTTCGTCCTCTTAACAAGAGATTCCACTTCTTTGGTAAACCACAGTTCCCTCGCTCGACGCCTTCCACCCTGCCTGACCGGTACGTACTTATCAAGAACACGCAGTAGCTGTTCCTTGAACAAGCTCCACTTATCCAGTGTGCCCAACACGTGCAGCCTACTTCTCCAACCTATCCCCCCCAAGTCATGTCTAATGGCATCATAATTGCCCTTCCCCCAGCTATAACTCTTGCCCTGCGGTGTATACTTATCCCTTTCCATCATTAACGTAAACATCACCGAATTGTGGTCACTGTCCCCAAAGTGCTCTCCTACCTCCAAATCGAACACCTGGCCTGGTTCATTACCCAAAACCAAATCCAAAGTGGCCTCGCCTCTTGTTGGCCTGTCAACATATTGTGTCAGGAAACCCTCCTGCACACATTGTACAAAAAACGACCCATCTAATGTACTCGAACTATATCTTTTCCAGACACTATTTGGAAAGTTAAAGTCTCCCATAATAACTACCCTGTTACTTTCGCTCTTATCCAGAATCATCTTCGCCATCCTTTCCTCTACATCCCTATAACTATTTGGAGGCCTATAGAAAACTCCCAACAGGGTGACCTCTCCTTTCCTGTTTCTCACCTCAGCCCATACTACCTCGGAAGAAGAGTCCCCATCTAGCATCCTCTCCGCCACCTTAATACTGTTCTTGACTAGCAGCGCCACACCTCCCCCTCTTTTGCCTCCTTCTCTGAGCTTACTAAAACACCTAAACACCGGAACCTGCAACATCCATTCCTGTCCCTGCCCTATCCATGTCTCCGAAATGGCCACAACATCGAAGTCCCAGGTACCAACCCATGCTGCCAGTTCCCCTACCTTATTTCGTATACTCCTGGCATTGAAGTAGACACACTTCAAACCACCTACCTGAACACTGGCCCCCTCCTGCGAAGTCAAATCTGTGCTTCTGACCTCTATACTCTCATTCTCCCGTACCCTAAAACTACAATCCAGGTTCCCATGCCTGGAGTTCCAGGAAGGAAGGTCCAGACTTTGTAATGAGTTCAATATGTTTATTGAACTATTAACACAGTTCTTAAATGAGTTTGACTCTCCTGCTAATCTAACTGTAGTAACTCAGTTTAATTAAACCAGTCTGCTCTAAGCCACGTGCTGGGTGTGATGCTTCTGATCAACCCTGGTGTACTCTCTAGTTGTGGGTCTGTGGAAAGAGGCAGAGCATGTGTGCCCTGTCCTTTTATATGGGTTGTGAAGTGCCCCCTTGTGGTAATGCCACCTCTGGGTGTTCTGATTACCCATTGGTTGTGTCCTGTTGTAATGACCCATTGGCTGTATGTCTGTGTGTCATGACATCTCTGGTGCTCCCTCTAATGGTTACTTAGTCATAGTGTATTTACATTAGCCCACTTGTGTATGTACAGTGATGCATATCACCACAATGGCGACTTCACAAGGCTTCTCAACGCTGTGAATGAGAGGCGGGCCACCCTGTTCCTCTGAGGGGGTCGGAGGACCAGCAGCAGGGTTAGCAATGCCACATGAGAGGCAGTGGCAGTGGCTGTCAGTGCATGCAGCACAATAAGAGGACCACTGTCCAATGTCAGAAGAAGACCAATGGCCTCCAAAGAGCTGCATGTTAAGTTACCATCGTTCTCCTGGCATCAGTTCCACCTTCCACCCCCCAAATTCCCAACCTCCCTCCCCACCACCACCCTGCCCCACAAATCACTGGCTGACACTTTGTGATATACCCACAATCGATTTTCAGAACCCTCTGCTACCCATTAGCAACCCCTTCATGTCCAGGTGCTGTACACACACATGCCACCTGGTTTAGACCCCTGACCCAACAAGTGTGTGACTCACAATGCCCTGTCTTTGCCCCTGCAGGAGAAGTTGGACCATAATAAATGGAAAAGGGCCAAGCTGGGGAGCGGTGTGTCAGAGATTCGAACCCTCGCCTCCGATGAGAAACAGGCCCTGGAAATCGTGGTGTCGTCCAAGGAGAGTGCAGTCACCGACAGTGAGATTAACCTGCATCAGAGAGTTGAGGATCCATTGCCCTTCACTCCTAATGACCTGTCTCAAGTGAGTAGTTCATGTCAGACAAAATTATACTTCCCTCTCACTGACCACGGGAGGGATTCAATGGAAAAGTTTTGAAGTGTGATTTTGGGTGCGTTTGGTGGGGTGTTTCTCAATGGCTACATTGGCGAGACAAAATGACCTCTCCTTCTCACTGACCACATGTCCATTCTCTCGCAGGATCTCCTTCTGATGGGGCCGGGTCATCCGGAATCGTCACCTCCTCGCCACCTAAGAGATCACCTCAGAGAGAGCTCCGAGGAGACCACCATGCGGGCGTGACAGCCGTCACCCGCACCTTCCACCAGTAGAGACCTCAGTGTGTGACATTAGTGGACAGGCCTCTGGGGCACAATCTGGTGAGCACCACACAGTTGCTGATGCACAACAGATGGAGGCAGAAACATCCAAGGGAGACAGCAATCGGAGGTCTTCTGGATCTCAAGACTTATCTGGGTCCCAGCCAGATGCCCTGACTCTGGTTCTCCCAGAGCTGTGCCCTCGAGGAGGAACTTGAGAGTTGAGGAGTGTGAAGATGATAGCACACAGCTGTGAGATTTAGGAGGGGGTGTCAGCGGCACTCCAGCGACTGCAAGGCTTATTGGAGGCTGCAGGCACAGGAGATGGTGCCAACAATTCATGCCAACAAGGCCGGGCTGCTAGGGTGGTGACCACAGTGGAAACCTTGGATTATGATGTCTGCATCTGGAGTGCTGATGTCCAAGGTATGGCTCAGTTTGTAATGACCATGGCCGAGGGCCTCAACATCATAGAATCATAGAATCTACAGTGCAGAAGGAGGCCATTCATCCCATCGAGTCTGCACCGGCCCTTGAAAAGAGCAGCCTTCCCAAGCCCACACCTCCACCCTATCCTCATAACCCAGTAACCCCACCAAATCTTTTTGGACACTAAGGGCAATTTAGCATAGCCAAACCTGACCTGCACATCTTTGGACTGTAGGAGGAAACCGGAGCTCCCGGAGGAAACCCACAGAGACACGAGGAGAATGTGCAGAGTGCAGACACCGCACAGACGATTAGGGTTAGGGTGACCCAGGCCGGGAATCGAACCTGGGACCTGGGACCCTGGACCTGTGAAACAACTGTGCTGACCACTGTGCTACTGTGCCACCCAACATGTCCCAGTCGCTGAGGGGTGTGTCCCAGATGCAGATGGACAGAGCGAGGCCCAGTCACAGAGGAGCATTGCTAAGCATGTCAACACCATGTTGCAGATAATCGGGAGCCTTCAGGACTGGCAGCGCCAAAAGACTCAGAGGCCTCTAGAACTCACTCCAGCTGCTCCTTGTCCCATGGAGTCCACCAGGGCCCAACGGTCACCGTTCAGGAGGAGGAAGCGCTGGAGGCCATCCCAGGGTCTGCCACCAAGGAGATTATGGCGGTCTGCAGTTGTTTTTAATCCCACCTCCCCCCTTCTCCTGACACTGGGCACTGGGAAGAACAGGGTGTTATGGCGAGGCCAGTAATTCCAGTAAGTCAACAGGGCTCCAGGCCTTCCAGAGGTGGTGGTCATACATGATCTGAACATTCAGGGAGTGGAACCCCTTACTGTTAATATAGAGCACTTTCTGATTCCCCGGTGCTCGCAGGATGACATGAGTGTCATCAATTGCCCTCTGGACCTGGGGCATCCCAGCATTGGCAGCAAGTCCTGCACCCCATGCATCTTGTTGGGCCTGGTCCAGCTGGAAGATGATATAGTTGGATGCCCAGGCATACAGAACATCCGTAACCCCCCAGATACACCTGTGGGCGGACGATTGGGACATGCCACACAGGTCCCCACTCGAGTCCTGGAATTACCTTGTGTCATAAACGTTCAGGGCTGCAGTGAGCTTCACGGTCGCCAGCAGCGGACGTCCTCCTCCTCCACAGGATTCCAAGTCTGCAAGGGCGTGCTACAGGCGCTGCACTATCTCTCGGCTGAGACGCAGTCTTCTGCGACACATGCTTTCAATCAGTTCCTTGAATGACCAACGGCGCCTGTACACCTTGGGCCATGGCTGGCCTCCCTTGCTGAGTTCCTCCTCAGCCAGATGGGCAGCCGGGTTTTCAGGGTGTACAGCGGCCCCCTGCACATGTGGTGCCGTCTCCAGCCTGTGTTGGCAGTGCTGCCGTCTCCGGCATCTGCCCGCCTTGGCTGCCTCAAGCAATATGAGGGTAGCCTCGGCGGGATCAACACCAGCAAACAGAGAAATATTGGAAGTAATTGGAGAAGGAGAGACAACAATCAGTTAGGGCTTCCATCCGGGGCCCTCAAATCCCCAAGCCTCCCCCATCCTTCCCATGAATGTCCCATCTTCTCCCAGAATGCCATTCAGCGAGCCAGTCGTGGTGGCAAACCTTGCTCTGCACACTCATCCCCGGTCACATCCAGAGACCCTCATCCCCAGACCTCTGCCAGGAACATTAGGGAGACGATGCTAGGTGCCCACTGCTCATCCACACACTTACCCTTTGGCTGTGAGAAGATCCACAGTGGTGAAGCTCTGCTCTTAAGTGTTAGATGGTTGGCAGCTGTATCTATGGTCTTGATACTCCGTGAGTTCAGGCACACTGTTCAGGGACCAACGTTTGCTGGATATGCAATGTAATAAGTATCCTCTGAGTCATGGCACCTGTGCCCTCGAGGAGGAACTTGAGAGTTGAGGAGTGTGAAGTGCTATCACACCTAAAAGGCTAAACCCTCATTTGAAATAGCCTTTAGCTATGAAGTTAGAGGCTGTTCACAGTCAAAGGGAGTGAAATTGACTTTGAGGATAGAAGCCACAGCAGGGCTCTTTCCTGGAAGTGTTTGTTAGGACAGACAGGCTGCAGCTGTGGTTGCCCGTGTTATGGGGCTTCACAATATTTAAAGATGGCTTGAAGGTCTCACAGATACAAAGCCCCTCACCCGCTCCAGCAGAAAGAAAGAACAAAGAACAAAGAAAATTACAGCACAGGAACAGGCCCTTCAGCCCTCCCAGCCCGCGCCAATCCAGATCCTTTTTCTAAACCTGTCTTCTATAAGGTTGACCCTCCCTGACCTGGAACTCTTCAGCCCCTTGATCAAGTTAAATTCCTCAAGGGGTTCCCCCCCTGAACACGAGGGCAACAGTTCTGGTGTCTTTGAGCTGCATGTCGGAAAATGGAAATGGCTACTCACTTCCCCTCGTAGCCATTGCGCCAACTTCCCATTTTTGAAATGGAGTACTAAACAACGTCTACGTGACTTCTCACAAGGAGACGGTTAGTTCCTGGGAGGTCATTGCATTCAATTTCAATCTCGTTAATGAGATTGAAATGAATGGATATTAGGCTTAACGAGATTCTTGCCATTTTTGAGCGAGGTCGGAACTCACTATCAGGAGTGGAACGGGTGAATTGCAAAATGATTCATGCCTGGTCCTGAATTGGGCCAGCTGACTACCCAATAGCATTGTCCTCTCGCCTGGTGTGTCTCCCGGGTACTGCTGCCATTGTGGGGTGCTCACTGTGGTTTGACTCAGCTGCCTTTAAACCCGCCAGGTACACATTGGACCCGGCACCCAGCCACGTTCCCACTTTCATCCCTGTCAGCCTCGCAGCACCTATGTCCAGGTACGTTTCATTCTGCCTAACCCTTAATTGGCCAGTCAGTGTGACATTGTGTACCTTTGGTCGATCTCAGGTAGAAGCGGAAAATGCAACCAAACTCTGGTGCCGTCTGCCTCGGATGCCTGACATGGGTAAAATTCAGGCCTGTGAGGTCTTTATTCAAAGATGACAGTAGTATATATACATTGCTGGAAACTCTTACGAGTGCATCTTGTTTAGTGTCTAACTACCATGTCACACAATAGTTGACATCATACTCTATCTGATGATGGAGACAAATTATGGATATACCTATTTAAAGACATCCTACAACACTTAGAACGCCTGTGAGGGCATTGGTTTTCCCCAAGAAGATGCCCCAGCCTTCCCTGAAAAACTGGGTATTGCGATGCTTCACAGACATAATAATCGCTTATTGTCACACGTAGTCTTCAATGAATTTACTGTGAAAAGGCCCTAGTCGCCACATTCCGACGCCAGTTCGGGGAGGCCGGTACGGGAATTGAACCTGCGCTGCTGGCCTTGGTCTGCATTACAAGCCAGCTGATTAGCCCTAGTATGACCAATCTATGAAGCAGGTTCAACCTGATGCTGTCAGTCTCATTAAAATATTCAATTTGCCAACCTATTTCCTGGAAACAGGCTGGCTGTCTGTTCCTGTGCTGCCCTGTGCTGAAAGGGGTGGACTAGGTTTGAGCTTTTTCAAACTGTAATTCTGCAGCCAATCTCACCACACCCATTTCACCCCAGAGTGTTCCCTGGTCCCTTTTACTGAGGCTTCTTCTTTCTATTGCTGCAACTGATCTATTATCATTAAAGTTGCTCTGCTGATTTTATGAAACTTTCTTTCTGAAATTCCTGCAGACTTGGATTTGTAGTCATACACAGTTTGGATGTCAGGTCTGCCAATGGCTGCGAGATTAAACTCTTTAAACTGAATTTGTGCAAATTGTGAATATTTTATTTATTATGCTACATGCATTTGGGAACAGAACTCTAATATGGGTAACTGTCCTGAGTTGGCATGATCCAGTGTGGAAAAGTGTGGAAGCGAGCATGTTACAGCTGGGAGATAAGATAAGAAATCTTGGGCCCATCGGAGGATCTGAGGCGGAAAGATGTCGGGAATGCCAACATGGTTTGCAGTGGTGAAAGGTTGTGGGGAGAGCATGGTATTGTGTTGGATGTGAAGGGTTGAGTACTTCCAGAGATAACAAACTATAATAACACTGAGCCACCTGCAATTGATGGTGTAGTGGCCAACCTGGTAATCCAAACCAGTCATGAAATAGGCCCTGGAGCTCGACGATGGACGCAAAGGAAGGTCCTCAGGTTGCAGAGAGGCAGGCATTTGAGAGGAAGCTAAGAGGTTGGTGGAATCAAGTAGGACACGCAGAGATAGAAAAGAATGTAGGGTTGCATCGTCCCTCATAAGGACTTCTGAGAAAAAGTCCCCAGTGATTCAAAACTCACAAAGCCACTATGATACTTTTGATATCAGTCAAGCCTGACCGTCTAGCATGGACATTGACCATGTGATGAGAAATAATACTGAAAAATAGTTTTCCTCCCTCAGATGAGCCATCCTCCAGAGTCAGCTGGGACCACCCAGGACCCTCCATTAACCCCTGAGTAGGTCTCACTGACAAACGCATCCGCATCACACCCTCTCTCTGCACCAATCACCAGCACTGATACTGGCACGCTGATAATAGCGCATTGGCTCAGGTGGTGGTGCAGGGCACATCATGCTCTCATGAGGACGCTACCTTGGTCCAATTCCCTGCCCTATCCCCGTAACCCCACTGTCATGATATTCAGGTAAACATCATAGTGCAAACATACATACATACTGATGGACAGATCAACGGACCAATCAACACACACACAACACCACAGCCAATCACAGGCAAGAGCATACATATTACAAAACAGGGAACACGACACTTCCTGGGCATTCCAGCAGAAGACAGCTCAGGGCACAGCAAGCCACTCAGATATCCACCATGTGCTGAGTGCCACTCCAAGATAGTGTTAGGAATAGGTCCACAGATTCAAGGGTTATGATCGAACCACAGTAACCAGTTTACCACTGTAAATATATGTTCGTAATAAAACTGAGTTGTACCATCCGCAACCGTGTTGGTTCGTCTGTGTAGCAGAGCACCCAACACATCATAGTACCAGGTTTGGAACCCGGTAACTGTGAGACCAACCTACGAATCCTCAGGAATCTGCCATCCTGCGCCATGGACACCGTCAGCACGCCGCAGCCGCTAAAAATCCTAACCTTTGGAAACTTAGGGGCAATTTAGCATGGCCAATCCACCTAACCTGCACATCTTTGACTGTGGGAGGACAGCAGAGCACCCAGAGGAAACCCACACAGACAAGGCAGGAATGTGCAAACTCCACACAGACAATCACCCAAGGCCAGAATTAAACCTGGGTCCCTGGCACTGTTTGGCAGCAGAGCTAATCACTGTGCCACCATGTCGCTCATCAATGCCTCATAGCCTTCAGGAGCAGCAAAATTTATTGCAGAGATAGAGAGGTGACATTGGAATCATGGCACGATATTGTCTGAAATGATTGCGCAGGATGCAGTGCTCTTGGGCTCTGAAGGAAGGCAAGCCTTGGCTGATTAGCTGAAGGAGTGTTGAATTGAAGCTTCCTTAGTGCCCCTGCCTCACTGAAGGTTCGTCAAGTCTGGCTCCTCTTTCTCACCATGTGCCTACCTGGGCTCCCCATCAATCATCTTTTGATTCCTCTTCTGAGGCAAGTGCACCTGCCTCAGTGTCCTCCTGGTCCAATTATGGTTGCTCCCTTTATTACGATCCCAGACCAGACCCCAACGGTGGCTCTGCGAGTGATTTCGCACAAAATAGGGATATGGTGTATTATAGCAAACATAATTACTAACACCGTATTAGAATATATTTAACATCACACAAGAAAATAGCTTCCAATTATCCCTTAAATAATTCTAATCAAACAATGCTCATCAATACAGTGACACAATAACCCTTAACTGCTATCTTTACTTCTATTCAAACAAAAGAACCATCTCAGATCTTACTCCACTTTTAAATGCACTTAGCAGACCCAGCCATAGTTGCTTAAAATGTTCTTTGAGACTGTTTTAATAGATAGATCTGAACCCTGTCAGAACAATGCACGATATCTAGTGAAAGTCTTCAGAAACTGTCTTCATGGTTTGACTTCCCGGAACCAACTGAACAATCGCTGCTTCTCTGCTAAAGTGCCTGCTACTCTAGCTCCTGCCATTAGTTTACATCATCTTACTAATTGAACACAAAGATCTCTAATTAAATACTCCGCAGGGAGCCCTCTTAATACAAACAAAAGTCCATTAGCCCAAGCTTTTACAATGCTTTAATTACATTTCTGACTCCCATAAAGCCTAGCTGTCTTGCAAATCAGGACTTTTAAAAATGCAACAGCAGCACTCATTCACACACTAACCCAAGCTTTTAACCCTTACTGCACCAACTACATATAAAACAATATATTGTTTTGACACCCTGGGCTAGTGCGCAGTCATAGAGTCACAACAGGCCCTTTTTCCCAGCTTGTCCATGCCGCCCAGTTTCTATGACTAAGCTAGTCCCACTTGCCCGCATTTGGCCCATATCCCTCGATACCCACCCTGCCCATGTAACTGTCTAACTGTTTTTTAAAAGAAAAAATTGTACCCGCCTCTACCACTGCCTCTGCCAGCTCATTCCAGATGTTCACCACCCTCTGTGTGAAGAAATGTCCCCTCTGGTCTCTTTTGTATCTCTCCCCTCTCACCTTAAACCTATGCTCTCTAGTTCTATTATTATTAGACTCCTCTACCTTTGGGAAAAGGTGTTGACTAGCTACCTTATCTATGCCCCTCATTATTTAATAAACCTCTATAAAATCAACCCTAAGCCTCCTACACTCCAGACAAAAAAGTCCCAGCCTATCCAGCTTCTCCTTATAGCTCAGACCATTAAGTCCTGGCAGCATCCTCATAAATCTCTTCTGCACTCTTTCTACTTTAACAACATCATTCCTACAATAGGGCAACCAGAACTGAACACAGTATTCCATGTGTGGTCTGACTAATGTCTTATACAACTTCAAAAAGACGTCCTAACTACTGTATTCAATATTCTGACCAATAAAACCTAGCACGCTGAGTGCCTTTTTCACCACCCTGTCCACCTGCGACTCCATCTTCAAGGAGCTATGAACCTGTACCCCTAGATCTCTTTGTTCTGTAACTCTCCCCAACTCCCTACCATGAACTGAGCAGGTCCTGCCCTGATTTGATATACCAAAATGCATCACCTCCCATTTATCCAAATTAAACTCCATCTGCCATTCATCGGCCCACTGGCCCAATTGGTCAAGGTCCTATTGCAATCTTATATAACCACCTTCACTATCATTTCCACAGGAGTCACAACACAAGTGAATTAACCCATAATTCTTGGATAAATACCCAAAGTCTTTGACCGTTAGCTGTCCAATAATTACAGCCAGTATGTTTGTAAATGTAAACACAATTACTGTTTATTTATCACAAGAACTATAATGAAATATGCAGCAATACAACTGGTTAACTGTTATCTAATTCCTAATTTCCCACTTTAACTTGACCCCCCCACCCCTCCACAAAAACAGAAGACAGACAAACACAGAGCAGGAGGGGTAAAATATCAGAAGTAAAAGGAAAAAAGAATCTTTGATTAAGATGGTGGTTTCCAGCACCTTACTCCTCTTCACATTTGTGTTCCGTATGAGACTTTTATTGTGGGCTCATTCAGGCCTCTGTGATTTCAGAAAGCAGCATCTACAGGCTTTCTGGAGAGAGAGAGAGAGAGAAAGAAGGTGTTTGTCTTTGTTTGCAGCCTGTGATGGTTTTTCTGTAGATTCATTCATTCAAGTTCTCTACAGCCTCAGATACACAACTTTTCTGGAGATAACAGAGAGGAGAGAGAAAGAGAGAGAGAGAGAGAGTCGAACCTTCTCCCTGTGCTTTCAGGAAACAAATTGAAGCTCCTTCGGACTCTGAAAAGCATTCCACTGGAATAGAACATAACATAGAGCATAAAACATACAGTGCAGAAGGAGGCCATTCGGCCCATCGAATCTGCGCCGACCCACTTCAGCCCTCACTTCCACCCTATCCCCATAACCCAATAACCCCATCTAACCTTTTTGGACATAAGGGCAATTTTACATGGCCAATCCACCTAACTTGCACATCTTTGGATTGTGGGAGAAAACTGGAGCACCTGGAGGAAACCCACGCAGACACAGGGAGAACGTGCAAACTCCGCACAGACAGTGACCCAGCGGGGAATCGAACCTGGGACCCTGGTGCTGTGAAGCTACAGTGCTATCCTCTTATGCGACCATGCACAATACATGATGGCTGTGAGTGACATGTGCTCTGGCGGATATTGCAAGGTCTCTGCAAGCCACACACCCACCCCCCCCCCCCTACCCCCGAGCCAGCTTCCACCCTAGAGCAGTCCAAATATCAGAACCTTATTTTACACAAACCCCCTATTGTCCTCTCCATCATTGTCCTCGTGGAGACAGGGCAGCAATTTTGCTGCTTCTGCCCTCGCTGCCTCAGTTGCCACCTTTTCAAGGGATATTGCTTGTCACCCAGCAACCATCTATCTAGGTGAGCTGGGGCCGAGAACAGTCTTGGCACGTGTGAGTGGCGCAGTATGTAGGCATCAAGAAAGTTGCCAGGGAATCTTGCAGAAACTTGCAGAATCTGAGTCCTGTGGTCACACCCTATCTGAGCATTCATGGAGTGATATCCCTTCCTATTGACAAAGGTACCTGGCTGGCCAAAAAACACCTTATGGCCACATGGGTGCAATCAATGAAAACCTGGGTGCAGAGGGAACCTGCAATAACTGCAATGCCTCTGGTTCCCTCAGCCTCACTGGTTTGACCCATTCTGCAATGGGTGAAGGGTGTGAGCCACCTGAGCACAGTGTCAGTCACCAGCTGGACGCAACTATGCGCAGCTGATTGGAAGATCACACATTGACCCCTGAAAAGATCAGGAGGCATAAAGGTTGAGGGGTGCAATGATCTTGATAGCCAAAGACATTGGGTGTCCACCCACACAGTTGGAGGCCTTCTCCAGCCCGATCACCTGCCATATGGAAGTGATGGTTTCCTTGGGAGGTGGAGCCTTCTGCGGTACTGCACCTCTGTCAGGTTGAGGAAGTTGGATTGTTGCCTGTGCACTCGGGCAGCTGGATAGTGGCATCTCTGCAGGCCCATCCTTCTTGTCTCCCTGCTGACTCTGGACACCCTGTGCCTGTGGCTCTCCTCTGAGATGATGCTTGCATCCACCTGGCCTCTTCTCTCTTTGGCCCCTCCTGTGAGGAGGTGTCCCCTGCGCCAATGAGTTGAAATTATCAGGGAGATCTTACGAAACCAAAACGTCCTTAAAAATAAGTCAAGAGAATGTGCAAAAACCTCACAAGAAAGCACTGCAAATGGTGACAAATCTCCAGTTGAACCCAGCTGCAGATTCTCACTAACTCCAACCAACTCAGCCCGCCTTTGCTCTCATCTCCTTTTATCCCGGCCTTCGGAAGACAGAATGGCAAACATAGATTGGCTGCCAGCTTGGGTTGCTGGCAAGCCAACTTAACAGTCACAAGAGCCGCACAAAACTCAAATCAATAGGACATTTAATCCCTTTGACCGGCAGCTTTATTTTGGTGGATATGCATTTGCATTCTCCTCGTACACGCCTGCCGACATATCACACGCGATGACACCGGGGCGTACCAGGATCTTCCTGTGTGGATTTGCCGGTTTTTGAGGGGTGCGTGCACCCGTCATACCATCAGTGTAAGATTCTGGCCACAGTTTTATTCAGCACTCCTATTTGAAGGATCCATGTCTTGTTTTTAAAGCATAGAAGGTAATAAAACACGGTAGCACCAGATGAATTTTCGAAGATTTCGAGTTTTTAAAGATGCACCATATACATGCGGAACCTCGAATAATTTGAAGAATTGAAGCCCCGCAGACGCAGCGTTGCTCCAACACCGTTCAAGACACAAACGTACTGGGTCGGATCTCGAACAACTATGCATCAGAATACAGGAGGGAGATAGAGAACCAGGTGGAGTGGTGTAACAACAACAATCTTTCCCTCACATCAGCAAATCTAAGGAGCTAGTCATTGACTTCAGGAAGCAAAGTATCGTACACATCTCTGTCTGCATCAAAGGTGCTGAGGTGGAGATGGTTGATAGCTTCAAATTCCTAGGTGTGCACATCACTAACAATCTGTCCTGTCCACCCATGTCGACGCTATGTCCAAGAAAATACAACAGCGCTTATACTTCCTCAGGAAATTCGGCATGTCCACATTGACTCTTAACAATTTTTACAGATGCACCATAGAAAGCATCCTATCTGGCTGCATCACAGCCTGGAATGGCAACTGCAAAGCCCAAGACTGTAAGAAACTACAGAATTGTGAACACAGCCCAGTCCATGACTCAAACCCAACCCCCACCCATTGACTCTGTCTACACCTCCCTCTGCATTGGAAAGCGGGCAGAATAATCAAAGACCCCTCCCACCCGGGTTATTCTCTCTTCCAACTTCTTCCATCGGGCAGGAGATACAAAAGTCTGAGAACACGCACTAACAGGTTCAAAAACAGCTTCATGCCCGCTGTTACCAGACTCCTGAATGATCCTCTTATGGACTGAACTGATCACCCCACACATCTTCTCTGCTGAGTAGTACTGCACTCTGTATGCTTCACCCAAAGTCTGTGACTATGTATTTACATTGTGCATTTATCGTATGTCTTATGTTTTTTCATGTATGGAACGATCTGTCTAGACTGTATGTATGTAGAACAATACTTTTCATTGTACCTCGGTACACGTGACAATAAGTCAAATCCAAGTCCAAAATGCTGCACACTTGAAAATCACCATGTGCTGCAAAATAACAGCTTTGTGGATCTGGAAACAGGGAACGTTGAGGGAGCACCAGATTCAAATTGGGATTACATCAGCTGCTTGCGGGTTGGGGATTCACCCCTGTCAATAGAGCTTGGCGAGGTGAAGCATTATCCGCAGACAGCACTTATGTATTGGGAACAAAAGGGCCACCAGATGGGTAGTAATCGAGTACCATCGGTTGATTTAGATCAGACCAGCGCAGATGATTCAGAATCAGGCTTAAAAAAGGCTGAGAGAAGGCATCGCGGCAATTTTAGAGGTATGGGGCCTGGTGGTGCTGTTTGCGCTTAATACTGCTTCGCGGGAGGAGTCTGAAAAGGCGTGCTGAGGAGAGAAACAGTGCCACTTCATTCTGTGGCGAATTCTATGAGTCAAATCCTTTCTATGGGTCAGGTGCGTTTTTGGTAGGGGTATGACAAATGTGACGGGTGGTTAGCCACCCGCTCCCTGCGTATGCTAACCTGTTCCCCATAATGTAATGGTTGGGTAATGTGCCCACTAGTGCACCCACTCTCCGGGCTGCTGCGACTCTCAACTTCCCAATTAAAGGGTGGTCAAAGGGCCTCATCGTGTTTCCGCTGCCTTGATACAGTTGTCGGTTGAAGCTGAACAAGTGTGAAAAGGCTGCTATTTTTAATCAACTCTTGAAAAACGTGGGAAGGAAGAAGAGGAACATTTTTTGGAGGGTGCCCTGTGCACCTTGGGGTCACTGCTCCCCCTCAGGATGGTAACCTCCCCCCTTTTTGTCTCTATCCACCCCACCTACTTCAAATGAAAGAAGTCATATCCTGTGGGGTTACAACCTTCACAACAGGCAGGGAAATCTAGACAGTTGTGTTTTCCATCCAAAACTTTCCCGCACCAGCCCTCCCAAACCCCCACCCCTCAATTGAAAACTGTCGTTGTTAATATTGGGGCCTATGGGTGAACTTATTGCTGTTTGCCCCGAAAACGCTGAGTCAATATCGATGTGCTGAACTAATGCTGAAATGCAGTTCCAGAAATCCAACTGCTCCACCATAGACCTAAACTAGAAAAGCAACATTAAGTGGGAGGGAAGGGAAAACTGAGCAGAAGGGTCACAGAGGGACTGGCCACAGGCAAGAAGATTCTTGAAGGCTAGGAGGAGCACTCATGGGATAAGAAATGTGGAGAGATATTTCGGAAGTGGCCTTTAGCATCACTGGCTTGATGCAGGAGCTGTACATTTCCTTTTATTCATGCCTGCCGACTGTTTTTAAAATGGAGATGAAACTCAATTCCATTAGCTTAGTTTTGAGGGTAACTGCAGTGTAATAGAAGCAATTCTTAAACTGTCAAAGCACAATCAAGCGACTAATTCATTTCTAACCAAATTTTAAGAATATAATCAATATTAGGAATATTTAGGAATATTTGTTCTCGAAGCACTCAATAATGTAATAAATGCCTTCAAGTATCAAGTATTACAAAAGGTTTAATGGATGTGGTTTTACTGCTTATTTTATTGTTCCAAAATTAATCTGATTACATACTCCGCAAGTGAAGTGACATTCCAAGCAACTACAAAGCCATTGATTGCTTACAATATGAGTAATTTATCCCGTTGCTTTGCTGAAGGACTGAACAATATAGCCATTATCCATTTGTCTAAAGCAATAAAATTCCACTGATCCTTTCCCCACATTTTCAACTGTGGTAAGGCGTTCCAAATTCAGAATAGACAAACAGAACATGGCAGGAAATAAGATGCTGTCAGGAAAACTCCTTACCAAGTATAGATGTCTCCAAATGTATTTAAACAGCAGAGAAATCTTATGAATCGATCAATCATTTTGTGTCAATTTGCAAAGAACTTTGAGGACTTTTCAAGCAGAAGCTGGGTGGAATTCTCCAATCTGGGACTAAATCCTGGGATGAAGATGGGGGGGGTTTCCCCCCTGCGGAGGCCGACTGGAAACCATGCCTTATCTTCCAGCCCCTACCTCATTACCTATCTGGGGGTTTAGGGCCATATTCTGTGGGACGGCGGGTTTGATTGTGCAGGTCCCACTGACATATCTGGGTGCCATATTTAAAAGGCAGCCAACATACTGACCCACCGGTCGAGGAAGAAAATGGAACACCTGAAGAAGGAAGATGGACCTCCCAAAGGAGGGAGAAGGACTTCCTAAAGGAGGAAGATGGACCACCTAAAGAAGGAAGATGGACCACCTGAAGAAGTAAGGTGGACCTCCCAAAGAATGAAGATGGACCTCCTGAAAAAGGAAGATGGACACCCTAAAGAAGGAAGCTGGAACGCCTTAAGAAGGAAGATAGACCTCCTTGAAGTGGTAGATGAACCTCCTAAAGAAGGAAGATGGACCTCCTTAAGAAGGAAGATAGACTTCCTTAAGAAGGAAGATGGACCTCCTAAAGAAGGAAGATGGATGCCCTAAAGAAGGAAGCTGGACCTCCTTAAGAAGGAAGATAGACCTCCTTAAGAAGGAAGCTGATCCTCCTTAAGAAGGAAGATGGACCTCCTGAAGAAGGAGGATGGACCTCCTGAAAAAGGAAAATGGACCTCCTGAAGGAAGGAATGGAGTACCAGGAACATTCTTTGATTCTAGGGCTGGAAGATGACGTCCTGAAAAAGAAGATGGATCTCCAGGAAAACGCTAAGGCTGCAAGATAAACCTCCTCGATTACATTAAGGCTGGACGATCCACCTGATAGCTACAACCCCCCAACCACTACTGTGATATTACAGGGTCCAGAGTCACTGGCGACCTCCATTCGGAAATCCGAAGGCAGTCACAGGCATTCTTCAAGTAAGTGTTGATTCCTGCATGCCACGTTATTCCAGACGTGTTCTACTTGCCGTGTTTTCCCATTGGCATTGTGGAGAATCGGGCCTGGGGGAAAGATTCTGGTTAGGCCTTCATCTGCATCCCATTAGCGAGATGCAAATCAGTTTTGCACCGGCCATCAATGGGTTTCCAGATTCAATATGGCAGAAGCCAGTGGAAGATCCTGCAGGAAATCCATGCCAGCGTAAAACTGATTTGTGGGTCTATGGCCAACTTCTCCATCGACCATGAAATCTACCAGTGGGGGTATGGGAGGATTTCACCCATTGTTCTCTGCAGCTGAGAGTGTGAGTTCTGAACGCTGTGTTGCACCACATTGAAACACCAGACCAGCACACTCATAGCACTCTCTCCAACCCACCTCTCTTCAGGAGATGTCAGGAAGCCAGATGCAAAAGGCGATGAGCGATAAGAAGAGGGCAGCACCTGCTTTCATGCCAAGACACTCACGATCCTTATTCAAGGAGCATTGACTAATGTCTGTGTAGGTCTCAGTCATGCAAAAGACTGCTGGAGACCAGTCACTTTGGAACATCAGTGGAACATCATGCAGAGCTTTGAGAATCTCTCAGCACATTAGTGTGTACGATGGAGGAGAACATCTGCCTTCTGTCTAATATTGTGATTCCGCCATTCAAGCACCTCAAGGCCACTATGGGAAGGTTGGTAACCACCTTGGAGACCTTGGTCCAGCGGGTCCGACCATATTTGTGCTTGGTCATGTACTCCATTGTCACACATTCTGGTGGTCACCATCAGGATGTAGGCCACATGGGTACAACAAACAAAGAACAAAGAAATGTAAAGCACAGGAACAGGCCCTTCGGCCCTCCAAGCCCGTGCCGACCATGCTGCCCGACTAAACTACAATCTTCTACACTTCCTGGGTCGTATCCCTCTATTCCCATCCTATTCATGTATTTGTCAAGATGCGCCTTAAATGTCACTATCGTCCCTGCTTCCACCACCTCCTCCGGTAGCGAGTTCCAGGCACCCACTACCCTCTGCGTAAAAAACTTGCCTCGAACATCTACTCTAAACCTTGCCCCTCTCACCTTAAACCTATGCCCCCTAGTAATTGACCCCTCTACCCTGGGGGAAAGCCTCTGACTATCCACTCTGTCTATGCCCCTCATAATTTTGTATACCTCTATCAGGTCTCCCCTCAACCTCCTTCGTTCCAGTGAGAACAAACCGAGTTAATTCAACCGATCCTCATAGCTAATGCCCTCCATACCAGGCAACATTCTGGTAAATCTCTTCTGCACCCTCTCTAAAGCCTCCACATCCTTCTGGTAGTGTGGCGACCAGAATTAAACACTATACTCCAAGTGTGGCCTAACTAAGGTTCTATACAGCTGCAACATGACTTGCCAATTCTTATACTCAATGCCCCGGCCAATGAAGGCAAGCATGCCGTATGCCTTCTTGACTACCTTCTCCACCTGTGTTGCCTCTTTCAATGACCTGTGGACCTGTACTCCTAGATCTCTTTGACTTTCAATACTCTTGAGGGTTCTACCATTCACTGTATATTCCCTACCTGCATTAGACCTTCCAAAATGCATTACCTCACATTTGTCCGGATTAAACTCCATCTGCCATCTCTCCGCCCAAGTCTCCAAACAATCTAAATCCTGCTGTATCCTCCGACAGTCCTCATCGCTATCCGCAATTCCACCAACCTTTGTGTCGTCTGCAAACTTACTAATCAGACCAGTTACATTTTCCTCCAAATCATTTATACTACAAAGAGCAAAGGTCCCAGCACTGATCCCTGTGGAACACCACTGGTCACAGCCCTCCAATGAGAAAAGCATCCTTCCATTGCTACTCTCTGCCTTCTATGGCCTAGCCAGTTCTGTATCCACCTTGCCAGCTCACCCCTGATCCCGTGTGACTTCACCTTTTGGACTAATCTACCATGAGGGACCTTGTCAAAGGCCTTACTGAAGCCCATATAGACAACATCCACTGCCCTACCTGCATCAATCATCTTAGTGACCTCCTCGAAAAACTCTATCAAATTAGTGAGACACGACCTCCCCTTCACAAAACCGTGCTGCCTCTCACTAATACGTCCATTTGCTTCCAAATGGGATGTAGATCCTGTCTCGAAGAATTCTCTCCAGTAATTTTCCTACCACTGAAGTAAGGCTCACCGGCCTGTAGTTCCCGGGATTATCCTTGCTACCCTTCTTAAACAGAGGAACAACATTGGCTATTCTCTAGTCCTCCGGGACATCCCCTGAAGACAGCGAGGATCCAAAGATTTCTGTCAAGGCCTCAGCAATTTCCTCTCTAGCCTCCTTCAGTATTCTGGGATAGATCCCATCAGGCCCTGGGGACTTATCTACCTTAATATTTTTTAAGACACCCAACACCTCGTCTTTTTGGATCTCAATGTGACCCAAGCTATCTACACACCCTTCTCCAGACTCAACATCGACCAATTTCTTCTCTTTGGTGAATACTGATGCAAAGTATTCATTTAGTACCTTGCCCATTTCCTCTGGCTCCACACATAGATTCCCTTGCCTATCCTTCAGTGGGCCAACCCTTTCCCTGGCTACCCTCTTGCTTTTTATGTACGTGTAAAAAGCCTTGGGATTTTCCTTAACCCTATTTGCCAATTACTTTTCGTGACCCCTTCTAGCCCTCCTGACTCCTTGCTTAAGTTCCTTCCTACTTTCCTTATATTCCGAACAGGCTTTGTCTGTTCCCAGCCTTTTAGCCCTGACAAATGCCACCTTTTTCTTTTTGACGAGGCCTACAATATCTCTCGTCATCCAAGGTTCCCGAAAATTGCCGTATTTATCCTTCTTCCTCACAGGAACATGCCGGTCCTGAATTCCTTTCAACTGCCACTTGAAAGCATCCCACATGTCAGATGTTGATTTGCCCTCAAACATCTGCCCCCAATCTATGTTCTTCAGTTCCCGCCTAATATTGTTATAATTAGCCTTCCCCCAATTTAGCACATTCATCCTAGGACCACTCTTATCCTTGTCCACCAGTACTATAAAACTTACTGAATTGTGGTCATTGTTACCGAAATGCTCCCCTACTGAAACATCTACCACCTGGCCGGGCTCATTCCCCAATACCAGGTCCAGTACCGCCCCTTCCCTCGTTGGACTGTCTACATATTGTTTTAAGAAGCCCTCCTGGATGCTCCTTACAAACTCCGCCCCGTCTAAGCCCCTGGCACTAAGTGAGTCCCAGTCAATATTGGGGAAGTTGAAGTCTCCCATCACCACAACCCTGTTGTTTTTACTCTTTTCCAAAATCTGTCTACCGATCTGCTCCTCTATCTCCCGCTGGCTGTTGGGAGGCCTGTAGTAAACCCCCAACATTGTGACTGCACCCTTCTTATTCCTGATCTCTACCCATATAGCCTCACTGCCCTCTGAGGTGTCCTCTCGCAGTACAGCTGTGATATTCTCCCGAACCAGTAGCGCAACTCCGCCTTCCCTTTTACATCGCCCTCTATCCCGCCTGAAACATCTAAATCCTGGAACGTTTAGCTGCCAATCCTGCCCTTCCCTCAACCAGGTCTCTGTAATGGCAACAACATCATAGTTCCAAGTACTAATCCAAGCTCTAAGTTCATCTGCCGCACCCTGAATACTTCTTGCATTAAAACATATGCACTTCAGGCCACCAGACCCGCTGTGTTCAGCAACTTCTCCCTGTCTGCTCTGCCTCAGAGCCACACTGTCCCTATTCCCTAGTTCTCCCTCAATGCTCTCACCTTCTGACCTATTGCTCCCGTGCCCACCCCCCTGCCACACTAGTTTAAACCCTCCCGTGTGACACTAGCAAACCTCGCGGCCAGGATATTTATGCCTCTCCGGTTTAGATGCAACCCGTCCTTCTTATACAGGTCACACCTGCCCCGGAAGAGCTCCCAGTGGTCCAGATAATGGAAACCCTCCCTCCTACACCAGCTGTTTAGCCATGTGTTTAGCTGCTCTATCTTCCTATTTCTAGCCTCACTGGCACGTGGCACAGGGAGTAATCCCGAGATTACAACCCTCGAGGTCCTGTCTTTTAACTTTCTGCCTAGCACCCTGAACTCCTGCTGCAGGACCTCATGCCCCTTCCTGCCTATGTCGTTAGTACCAATATGTACAACGACCTCTGCCTGTTTGCCCTCCCCCTTCAGGATGCCCTCTACCCGTTCGGAGACATCCTGGACCCTGGCACCAGGGAAGCAACATACCATCCTGGAGTCTCTTTCACGTCCACAGAAGCGCCTATCTGTGCCCCTGACTATAGAGTCCCCTATTACTATTACTCTTCTGCGCTTTGACCCTCCCTTCTGAACATCAGAGCCAGCCGTGGTGCCACTGCTCTGGCTACTGCTGTTTTCCCCTGATAGGCTATCCCCCCCGACAGTATCCAAAGGGGTATATCTGTTCGAGAGGGGGATAACCACAGGGGATTCCTGCACTGACTGCCTGCCCTTTCTGGTGGTCACCCATTTCTCTGCCTGCACCTTGGGTGTGACCACATTTACATAACTGCAATCTATGACGCTTTCCGCCACCTGCATGCTCCTAAGTGCATCCAATTGCTGCTCCAACCGAACCATGCGGTCTGTGAGGAGCTCCAGTTGGGTGCACTTTCTGCAGATGAAGCCATCCGGGACGCTGGAAGCCTCCCGGACCTGCCACATCTCATAGTCAGAGCACAGCACCCCTCTAACTGACATTGCGTCAATTAATTAAAATTAAAATTTAAATTTTTTTTTTTTTTTTGAATATATATTTTTTTTAATTTCAAAGTTATGAGGCACCTTGACCCCCCTCTAGGTGCCCCATCTCCTGCAGGAGTCAGACTAGGGCCCTCTGGCACCCACAGAGAGAATGAATGTCAGATGAACACCCCGGGGTCTCCACGCAGGATACTTCAAGGTTGTCCAGAGTCCCCTCTGTCTGTGCCTCTCCAACAGCGCAAACCAATAGGGTGCTTCTGCCCTGAGCTGGAGACCCTCATGAGGCTAGGGCCTGCCAGGATTCAGGCCACCAGAGGGTGTCCGACAAGGTTATCATAGGCATCAGGACGTAGCAGTCAGTAGGCTGCCTTCTCCCCTGATGCGGATGCCGGGCCTGCACCAAGATATTATGGCTGGGTTGGGAAAGTTAAAAGTTTTGATGTCACCTCAGGGTCACAGGTTCTGTATCACTGTGATAAATTGCACATTTAAAAACAGTTCCATGGGTATGTGAATGTAATGGACAGACAAAGACATTTTAATTTAGATCTTTGCAATCCTCTTATTCTGAGGTTCAACCTTACTCACACTCAGGGTGTCCCCTACTAAGATTACCATTCATGTGATGTCAACATTAGTGCCACTTGGTACCAGACCCTTGAATGGTGTCAGGGAGATGTGTGTCTTTCTTTATTTGAAGTGTATGATGGGTAAGTTCTCAATCATTAGTCATCATGGGATAGCAATGGCTGAGGAGGGTTCATCATGACTCTCTGCGCATCTGGGTTTCCAAACTGTTAAGGGCGGGATTCTCCGACCCCCCCTCCGGGCTAGAGAATCGCTGGGGGGCGGTGTGAATCCCGCCCCCGCCGGTTGCCGAATTCTCTGGCGCTGGGGTTTTGGCGGGGGTGGGATTCACGCCGCCCCCCAGCGATTCTCTGGCCCGGCGGGGGGGGGGGGCGGAGAATCCCGCCCTTAACAGTTTGGAAACCCAGATGTAGAGGAAAGGATTGCAAAGATGATTCTGGATAGGAGCGAAAGCAACAGGGTAGTTGTTATGGGGGACTTTAACTTTCCAAATATTGACTGGAAAGGCTATAGTTCAAGTACTTTAGATGGGTCCGTTTTTGTCCAATATGTGCAGGAGGGGTTCCTGACACAGTATGTAGATAGGCCAACGAGAGGCGAGGCCGTATTGGATTTGGCACTGGGTAATGAACCAGGACAGGTGTTAGATTTGGATGTAGGTGAGCACTTTGGTGAAAGTGACCACAATTCGATTACGTTTACTTTAGTGATGGAAAGGGATAGGTATACACCGCAGGGCAAGAGATATATCTGGGGGAAAGGCAAATATGATGCAATAAGGCAAGACTTAGGATGCATCGGATGGGGAGTAAAACTGCAGGGGATGGGCACAATGGAAATGTGGAGCTTGTTCAAGGAACAGCTACTGCGTGTCCTTGATAAGTAGGTGCCTGTCAGGCAGGGAGGAAGTGGTCGAGCAAGGGAACCGTGGTTTACTAAGGCAGTCGAAACACTTGTCAAGAGGAAGAAGGAGGCTTATGTAAAGATGAGACATGAAGGTTCAGTAAGGGCGCTCGAGAGTTACAAGTTAGCTAGGAAGGACCAAAAGAGAGAGCTAAGAAGAGCTAGGAGGGGACATGAGAAGTCTTTGGCAGGTAGGATCAAGGATGACACGAAAGCTTTCTATAGATATGTCAGGAATAAAAGAATGACTAGGGTAAGAGTAGGGCCAGTCAAGGACAGTGGTGGGAAGTTGTGCTTGGAGTCCGAGGAGATAGGAGAGGCGCTAAATGAATATTTTTTGTCAGTATTCACACAGGAAAAAGACAATGTTGTCGAGGAGAATACTGAGATTCAGGCTACTAGACTATAAGGGCTTGAGGTTCATAAGGAGGAGGTGTTAACAATTCTGGAAAGGGTGAAAATAGATAAGTCCCCTGGGCCGGATGGGATTTATCCTAGGATTCTTTGGGAAGCTAGGGAGGAGATTGCTGAGCCTTTGGCTTTGATCTTTAGGTAATCTTTGTCAACAGGAATAGTGCCAGAAGACTGGAGGATAGCAAATGTTGTCCCCTTGTTCAAGAAGGGGAGTAGAGACAACCCCGGTAACTATAGACCAGTGAGCCTTACTTCTGTTGTGGGCAAAATCTTGGAAAGGTTTACAAGAGATAGGGTGTATAATCATCTGGAAAGGAATAATTTGATTAGACAGAATCAACACGGTTTCGTGAAGGGTAGGTCGTGCCTCACAAACCTTATTGAGTTCTTTGAGAAGGTGACCAAACAGGTGGATGAGGGTAAAGCAGTTGATGTGGTGTATATGGATTTCAGTAAAACATTTGATAAGGTTCCCCACGGTAGGCTACTGCAGAAAATACGGAAGCATGGGATTCAGGGAGATTTAGCAGTTTGGATCAGAAATTGGCTAGCTGGAAGAAGACAAAGGGTGGTGGTTGAGGGGAAATGTTCAGACTGGAGTCCAGTTACTTGTGGTGTACCACAAGGATCTGTTTTGGGGCCACTGCTGTTTGTCATTTTTATAAATGACCTGGAGGAGGGCGTAGAAGGATGGGTGAGTAAATTTGCAGATGACACTAAAGTTGGTGGAGTTGTGGACAGTGCGGAATGATGTTACAAGTTACAGAGGGACATAGATACGCTGCAGCGCTGGGCTGAGAGGTGGCAAATGGAGTTTAATGCAGAAAAGTGTGAGGTGATTCATTTTGGAAGGAATAACAGGAAGACAGAGTACTGGGCTAAAGGTAAGATTCTTGGCAGTGTGGATGAGCAGAGAGATCTCGATGTCCATGTTCATAGATCCCTGAAAGTTGCCACTCAGGTTGAGAGGGTTGTTAAGAAGGCGTAAGGTGTGTTAGCTTTTATTGGTAGAGGGATTGAGTTTCGGAGCCATGAGGTCATGTTGCAGCTGTACAAAACTCTGGTGCGGCCGCATTTAGAGTATTGCGTGCAATTCTGGTCACCACATTATAGGAAGGATGTGGAAGCATTGGAAAGGGTGCAGAGGAGATTTACCAGAATGTTGCCTGGTATGGAGGGAAGATCTTATGAGGAATGGCTGAGGGACTTGAGGCTGTTTTCGTTAGAGAGAAGGTTAAGAGGTGACTTAATTGAGGCATACAAGATGATCAGAGGATTGGATAGAGTGGACAGTGAGAGCCTTTTTCCTCGGATGGTGATGTCTAGCACGAGGGGACATAGCTTTAAATTGAGGGGGGATAGATATAAGACAGACGTCGGAGGTAGGTTCTTTACTCAGAGAGTAGTAAGGGTGTGGAATGCCCTGCCTGCAACAGTAGTGGACTCGCTAACACTAAGGGTATTCAAATGGGCATTGGATAGACATATGGACGATAAGGGAATAGTGTAAATGGGCTTTAGAGTGGTTTCACAGGTCAGCGCAACATCGAGGGCTGAAGGGCCTGTACTGCGCTGTAATGTCCTACGTTCTATGTTCTATGTAGTCTTCTTCACTAGGTGTCGAAGAGCCATTGTATGTGAGGCAAGGTTGGGAATGAACTTCCCCAGGAAGTTGACCATCCCGAGAAAGCGTAGCACTGCCTTCTTGTCTGCCGGCTGCAGCATGGCTGTAATGGCGCTCACTTTGTCTGCACCCGGACGCACTCCTGACCGGGATATGTGTTCCCCCAGAAACTTTAGCTCAGATTGGCCAAAAGAACACTTGGCTCGGTTGAGGCGCAGGCCGTGTTCTCGTATCCGAGCAAAGACGTGCTGGAGACGACTGATGTGCTCCTGTGGTGTGGTGGACCAGATGATGACGTTGTCAACGTAGACGCGCACCCCTTCGACGCCCTCCATCATCTGTTCCATGATTCTATGAAACACATCGGATGCCGAGATGATGCCAAATGGCATTCTATTGTAGCAGTACCTGCCAAAGGGAGTGTTGAAGGTGCACAGCTTCCTGCTGGACTGATCCAGTTGAATCTGCCAAAAACCCATTGAGGCATCAAGCTTTGTAAACATTTTTAGCCCGGGCCATTTCGCTCGTGATCTCTTCCTGTTTGGGTATGGGGTAGTGTTCCCTCATGATGTTGTTCAGGTCTTTCGGGTCGATGCAGATCCGGAGTTCGCCAGATTGCTTTTTTACGCACACCATGGAGCTGACCCATGGCGTTGGCTCCGTGACCCGGGAAAGCACTCCTTGGTCCTCAAGATCCTGCAGCTGCTGCTTGAGGCGAACTTTGAGTGGTGCTGGGACTCTCCGAGGGGGGTGAATGACCGGGGTGGCGTCAGGTTTGAGCCGTATTCTGTAAGTGTAGGGCAGTGTGCCCATGCCCTCGAAAGCCTCCTGGTTGTGGGCGAGGAGCGAGTGGAGCTGTGCCCTAAAGTCTGCACCCGGGAAGTCGGACGTGCCTTCTGGAGATAGAGTGCGTACCCGCTGAACGAGGTGTAGAACCTTGCACGCCTGTGCGCCTAGCAGGGAGTCCTTCGATGATCCAACTATCTCAAAGGACAGTGTGGCTGTGTATGCATTGTGTGTGACCTCGAGTTGGCAGGATCCCATGGCCGGGATAACATTTCCGCTGTAATCGACCTTCTGACAGCGGGATGGCCGAATCGGTGGTTTGACCTTCAAGGTGTAGAAGGCTGACCATGCAATAAGGTTGACGGAGGCACCAGTGTCTAAACGGTATGTGATTGGTGATCGGTTTGACCATTAGGGTGGCATACCATTCATCATCCGGATTAACGCTGTTCACTGGCATCGGCTGGTGGGTCCTACTTGGGGACATCCGTTTCCTGTCAATGACCGCAACGCGGAAGGCTTCCTGGTCGTTGGTATCACTGGTTTGTACGCCATCAGGGTATGACTCGGTGTATGGAGGCTGAATGGCCCACACGTCCCTGCGAGGCTGGCGGAATTGGGGAGCGTTGGCAGGTTGAGCTGCTCAACAGCAGGCAGCGTAGTGGCCCATCTTGCCACAGTGGAGGCATTGTCAATTCTTTGCTGGACATTGCCGCTTTAAATGTGCGGATCCACAGTCGCCGCACGTCGTGATGTCATGGCGTTCGTTGCGCCACCGCGCATGTGCAGTTCGGTCCTGCGTAGAGCGCACCTGCGTGTCACGTCCCCCTGCGCCGATGTCTGTTTTGGGGCGTACAAGCGCGGGAGGCTGCGGAAAGCGCGCAAAATGGCTGCCCTCGTCCGGGCCGCGGGCCGGGAGGAGCTCGATCGACTGGACCCGCTCGGCCTCGTAGGACCCCTGCTGTGCCGATTCGGCCGCCTGGAATTGGGAGTACCGGCTGGTCGTGTTTTCATGGAAGACGCAGGCTTCAATGGCGGTGGCTAGGGTGAGGCTCTTAATTTTGAGGAGCTGCTGGCGTAGGGTGCCCGAGGTGACCCCAAAAACGATCTGGTCCCGAATCATGGAATCAGAGGTGGCCTCATAGCCGCAGGACTGCGCGAGGATATGGAGGTGTGTCAGGAAAGATTGAAAAGGCTCATCCTTACCCTGCAGGCGCTGCTGGAAGAGGTACCTCTCAAAGCTCTCATTCACCTCGACGCTGAAGTGTTGCTCAAGTTTTAGAAGGACCGTCTTGTACTTTGTCTTGTCCTCACCTTCCGCGAATACCAGGGAGTTGTAGATGTGGATGGTGTGTTGCCCTGCCGTGGAGAGGAGGAGGGCGATCTTCCTGGTGTCCGATGCATTCTCCCTTTCTGTGGCTTCTAGGAAGAACTGGAAGCGCTGTTTAAACAGCTTCCAGTTCGCGCTGAGGTTTCCAGCGATTTGGAGCGGCTGCGGCGGGCTGATGGTGTCCATGGCGCAGGATGGCGGATCCCTGAAGATGTGCAGGTAGGTCTCACAGTTGCTGGGTTCCAATCCTGGTACTATGTCGTGTTGGGTGTTCCACTATACAAATGAAACAACACGGTTGTAGATGGTACAACTCTGTTTTATTACTCTTGATAACAACATCTGTAAACTTATGACTGTGGTTCGTACTTTGCCCGTTAACCAGTGGACCCAGCCCTTACACTATCTTAGAGAGGCACTCAGCACATGGTGTATGTCTGAGTGACACCCTGTCAGCTCTGTGCCCTGAGCTGTCTCCTGCTGGAATGAGCGGGAACTGTGGTGTTCCCCGTTTTATAGTGTGTGTGCTCTCACTGGTGATTGGCTGTGATGTTGCGTGTGTGTTGATTCGTCCGTTGATCTGTCCATCAGTGTGTATGTGTGTTTGCACCATGATATGTTTATCTGAATATCATGACAACATCTGAATCACATCTTCACCAGTCCTATGGTCGGTTCTACGAGGGAGCATGTGGTGGCATGAGCAGCATTGTATCTTTTCTCGGCTGGAGTCTGAGGGCGATGCACTGGAGTCATCAGCCAGTGTTTAAGTGAGTATCCCTTATCCCACAGCAACCATCTCTGCAGACGTTTTGGCCCCTCAAAGATCCCACCCACCTGGGAGTGACTGAGGATGTATGAGTCATGCCAACTCCCAGGAAATCATGCACACATGTGCAGGATTTGACTGTGATGGGCAAACACCAATTGCTGATGATGGAATGGTAACCCTTGTGGTTTATAAGCATTAGGGGCTGCTGACAGGAAGTCCATGTAGCTACATGGGTACAGTCTATTGCATCCTGCACTCATGGGAACACTGAGGTAGCTATGAAGCCCATGAATCTCTGAGCATGGCTAACTTCGTCCAAAGCAAAGTTCACATAATGATGGACAGTCCTGTAAAGGGTCACCTTGTGAATGCACCGATGTGAAAAATGAAATGAAATGAAATGAAACGAAAATGAAATGAAAATGAAAATCGCTTATTGTCACAAGTAGGCTTCAAATGAAGTTACTGTGAAAAGTCCCTAGTCGCCACATTCCGGCGCTTGTTCGGGGAGGCTGGTAAGGGAATTTAACCGTGCTGCTGGCCTGCCCTGGTCTGCTTTAAAAGCCAGCTATTTAGCCAAGTGAGCTAAACCAGCCCCTACCAGCTGTGTTGCTGACTAAGAAATGCCACACAGGTCCCCGGTTGATCCCTGGAAAAACCAAGAGATAACAAAAATTGAGTGCTTCCATCATCTTCAAGACCACTGGCAGGGGGAAGCCGCCAAACCATGTGGCATTAGGTCTTCTTGGAGTAGTGGTGTATGTGGTGGACAAGAGCTCTGGACAATCAGAGCTTTGCCCTGTACTGCCTCCCACTCTGTCGGTAGAAGACTCGCCGACGATAGACCTTCAGTGTGGTGAGTCATCTCTACTGTCTAGGTCTTTGCTCCTCAGCCTCCTGTTGATGCTCCTGGCCATGTTCCCCGGGCAGCGCATCCTGCTGGTACTGCACACAATGACATATTTCCCTCCTTCATTTACTGCATCAAAAGAGGATTCTGAGAAAAGCTTCCTGGGCCATTGGATCCATTCTCACCTTAGTCTCCTCTCTGAAAATATATATTGAAGACCAGGATAGTTTAAGGATGCAGAAAATAAAGGTGTGAGCGAGAGACCTGTGGGAGAAGTGGAGCAGCTAAGCTTTGGCACCTTACATTGCATTGCTCCTCATGCTAGCTTATTCTGGGACTCTAGCACACACAGAGACAGAAGCAGCATTCCACTCCATAGATTTGATATCTGGAGCCCTGTGGGGAGTGAGAACTTGTGAATTATCCAATTGAACCAATGTGGCTCTGAACACCATTGATTGACTTGGTTATCTGTGAGTTTGTGGTTGTTCAATGTGAATGAATGGAATCTGCTTGGTCACTGATAAATGGCATTGTCAACCCGTGACACCCCTTCACTGATGGGATGGTAGAATTGATGCAACTAAGCTCCCTTCACTATAGCCTTCATGCTCCAAGGCTGCATTCATAACTTCCATTATTTGCTTTTCAAACTTTGAAGTGTGTTATTGAGTTTCCCTCTCCATTTAAAAGCACAAAATTAGAAATCTGGCCTTGTTCTTGCCTCCTGGACATTGGATTCTGAGTCCTGTTTAATTGGCCTGGAACCTGTCCACTGTAACAGCACCAGCAAGTGAGTGTGCATTGCAAGAAGGAGCCCCAGAGCACAGCTTAGTGGTCTTACAACACTTCATGATACCCCTCCCAGACTGAAACAATCTTACTTTAGATTTTGGAAGACTCTCTTTTCTCTGAGTGTTGAGATGATGGTCCTACACCTCTATTACAGGAGGGAGTTTGACCTTCCCTCCCTCCCTCCCTCACTGTCTGTGTGCCTCCGATTTCTGAGAGACAGGATCTACAAGCATTTAGAGAGGCAAGGACTGATTCGGGGCAGTCAGCATGGCTTTGTGCGTGGAAAATCATGTCTCACAAATTTGATTGAGTTTTTTGAGGGAGTGACCAAGAAGGTAGATGAGGGCAGTGCAGTAGACGTTGTCTACATGGACTTTAGCAAAGCCTTTGACAAGGTACCGCATGGTAGGTTGTTGCAGAAGGTTAAAGCTCACGGGATCCAGGGTGAGGTTGCCAATTGGATTCAAAATTGGCTGGACGACAGAAGGCAGAGGGTGGTTGTAGAGGGTTGTTTTTCAAACTGGAGGCCTGTGACCAGTGATGTGCCTCAGGGATCGGTGCTGGGTCCACTGTTATTTGTGATTTATATTAATGATTTGGATGAGAATTTAGGAGGCATGGTTAGTAAGTTTGCAGATGACACCAAGATTGGTGGCACAGTGGATAGTGAAGAAGGTTATCTAGGATTGCAACGGGATCTTGATCAATTAGGCCAGTGGGCCGACGAATGGCAGATGGAGTTTAATTTAGATAAATGTGAGGTGATGCATTTTGGCAGATCGAATCAGGCCAGGACCTACTCAGTTAATGGTATGGCGTTGGGGAGAGTTATAGAACAAAGAGATCTAGGAGTACAGGTTCATAGCTCCTTGAAGGTGGAGTCGCAGGTGGACAGGGTGGTGAAGAAGGCATTCGGCATGCTTGGTTTCATTGGTCAGAACATTGAATACAGGAGTTGGGACGTCTTGTTGAAGTTGTACAAGACATTGGTACGGCCACACTTGGAATATTGTGTGCAGTTCTGGTCACCCTATTATAGAAAGGATATTATTAAACTAGAAAGAGTGCAGAAAAGATTTACTAGGATGTTGCCGGGACTTGATGGTTTGAGTTATAAGGAGAGGCTGGATAGACTGGGACTTTTTTCCCTGGAGCGTAGGAGGCTTAGGGGTGATCTTATAGAGGTCTATAAAATAATGAGGAGCATAGATAAGGTAGATAGTCAACATCTTTTCCCAAAGGTAGGGGAGTCTAAAACTAGAGGGCATAGGTTTAAGGTGAGAGGGGAGAGATTCAGAAGGGCCCAGAGGGGCAATTTCTTCACTCAGAGGGCAGTGAGTGTCTGGAATGGGCTGCCAGAGGTAGTAGTAGAGGCGGGTACAATTGTGTCTTTTAAAAAACATTTAGATAGTTACATGGGTAAGATGGGTATAGAGGGTTATGGGCCAAGTGCGGGCAACTGGGACTAGCTTAATGGTAAAAACTGGGCGGCATGGACTGGTTGGGCCGAAGGGCCTGTTTCCATGCTGTAAACTTCTATGATTCTATGATTCTACCTAGAGCCTATGATGCCACGTGTTGTTCTGCAGCCTGGCCCACTCATACTGGATCCTGTCATTGGCACACTCTCCACCAAGCCCATCACCTTTGAGGTCCCCCATGCCTCACATGAACCTGTACCCAGCCCAAGATTAGTTTAGCCTGGGAGGGGTAATATGAAGCATTGTAGGACCACTAAGCGTTACCTTACCCATCTGGAGGTCATGTGCACTGTACCTTACAGAGGATCCTCCTCCCTATGCCACATTCACATACCATCTCCTGCAGTATTATGTGTTCCACATCTACAGGTTGCAGGTGCCCCGATGATCTTCACCAACCATACACTTTTCAGCCGAGAGCAAAGCGAAGCATACCCAAGGACATCAACTGTAGGACATCCCTGCACACCAAGCTGTGTATTTTTCCTTTGAAGCACACAGCTCTTGCCGCTCCCTGCAGCTGAGGTGCAAACGCTTCCAATGATTTCTCCTGTTGCTTCGTTGCCCTTCTATACTGTTTCCTACCTCTGACTTCAGACGATGAGGTCCACACAGAATCTGGACTGCTTGTTATCTGTGACTCCTTTCCATTTCACAGCAGGAATGTCTTCTATCTCTGACTCCTGTCTGCCACCCTCAGAACTTAAACAGAAGCCTTGACATAATTCCCATTTCCAAAGAGGCCTATGGACTACAGTGACTTTCACAAAGCACTGCAGCCCCAACCTTTTAGTGTTCATGTGAACCATCCATAAGGTGCCACACTAACATGCCCCCACCCCATATTCTGGAGCCTGCGTGTATCCCCTTCCAGTAATACATGCGTCATCCATTAGACCTCCTTAATTGCCTGTGTAGTCTTGCCGGGATCAAGCTTCCCTCCACTCATTCTCCCTTTCCCTTCCATTGTTCGTCTTCTTCATCCATCCCCTTGCCCCTCTGCCTGTCATGGTTAGCCCTCAACCTCCTCCCATCTCCCTTCCCCCCATAACCTTGCACACGCTCCCTTCCATATTTTCCCCCTCATCTTTGTCAACCTATCCCCACCTCCTTCTGTTGGTCGAACTTTGGACCTTTGTTATGGTGGCTGCACGAATCCCGCAGCACAGTGTTGTTCAGATAAACAGTAGTATGTGGCACCAGAAAGAAGGAGACCACTGTACGCCCCAAACCCAGGGACAGTCCTGATCTGGGTTGGTGACACCGGAGGGTCGATGAAGACCAGTTCGGCATGAGTTGGAGGGCAGGAACCGGTCTGCGCCAGCAGAATGATGTACAGCGCCTCAGGAGCAGCGCAGGTCGTCTTTGTATGTTACACTTACCTCAAAGCCTCTTGAGAACTGAGAACCACCTTGCGTACACCACTCGTTAACAATTCGGTTTGAGACTGACGTAAGTTCCCGCTGATGTGATGTTAAAATGGAATGCCTGATGGGGCACCGTTGGGCAGTTGTTTTCATGAGCATTAATAAGATGATGCAAATGGTGTTCATGCCTACAGCCAGCAGGAAGTCCAACCCCAATAACCCACCACTGGGAGAATTTAAGTAATCTTTATCATCATGAGTATGCTTACATTAACACTGCAATGAAGTTACTGTGAAAAGCCCCTAGTCGCCACGTTCCGGCACATGTTCGGGTACACAGAGGGGGAATTCAGAATGTCCAAATTATCTAACAGCATGTCTTTCGGAACTTGTGGGAGGAAATCGGAGGGCAGCACGGTAGCATTGTGGATAGCACAATTGCTTCTCAGCTCCAGGGTCCCAGGTTCGATTCCCGGCTTGGGTCACTGTCTGTGCGGAGTCTGCACATTCTCCCCGTGTGTGTGTGGGTTTCCTCCGGGTGCTCCGGTTTCATCCCACAGTCCAAAGATGTGCAGGTTAGGTGGATTGGCCAAGCTAAATTGCCCTTAGTGTCCAAAATTGCCCTTAGTGTTGGGTGGGGTTATTGGGTTATGGGGATAGGGTGGAAGTGTGGACCTTGGGTAGGGTGCTCTTTCCAAGAGCCGGTGCAGACTCGATGGGCCGAATGGCCTCCTTCTGCACTGTAAATTCTATGACCCGGAGGAAACCCATGCAGACACGAGGAGAATGTACAGACGGTGCACAGACAGTGACCCAAGCCGGGAATTGAACCTGGGACCCTGGAGCTGTGAAGCAACAGTGCTACCCACTGTGCTATCATGCTACCCATTGCAATATGTTTTCTAGCCGGCGATTTCCGACTTTTTGGTTCCCGATAGATTCTCTGCTCCCACCCGCCATCAAACCTGCCATGCGTTCCGCCCATTATCTTCCCTCATCTGTTGGTATTTTACCATCAGTGGTGGCAGGAAGCCTGCTTGTCTTTCGGTCAATTAAGGCCCTTCAGTGGCTACTTAAGAGCTTCTTCCTACCTCCTTGCCAGCACATCTTCACCTGGAAGACTACCCGTAAAGCCTGGTTGGCTCCTTACTGGCTTGTTGGGTGTGGATGGGGTGGAGAGCCTCCAAATCAGGCATATATGGCTCACAGATGGCCCCTAGCGGCACTGCCCATCCTTGTAAAAAGACACCTCTGATCTCATGGGTCATACACTATAGCCTGCCTAATTGATCCGACCATCCTTGATACCACTTATCTTAATTCTGGACCTACTTTGGGGGCTCTTGTCCAGGGACCACTCCCAAATTGCTTGAATCACATAAAATAGAGTTGTGGCTTCCAGGGCAAATGGAGGAATTTTCCCACATGAAATCCAGGCTTTAGAGCGGGAGGGGAAGGATCCAGTTGATCTACATGGGCACCCATAAGCTACATAGGACTATGAAACAGGCTTTGTTATGAGCAACTGGGATTAAAAATTAAAAAGCAGAATCACAAAGGTAATAATCTCTGGATTTCCACCTCAGCCACAAACGGTGTGTTACAAAGAGTGTGTCGAGGGATATAGATAGGTTTAGTGAGTGGGCAAAAATTTGGAAGATGGAGTAAAGTATTGGAAAATGTGAGGTTGTCTATTTAAGGAGGAAGAATAGAAAAACAGAACATTATTTGAGTAGATAGGGAATACAGAATGCTGCAGTGAAGTAGGATTGAGTGTTTTCATACAAGAATCCCCAAAAAGGTGAGTTTGTAGAAGTCGCGAGTAATTAGGAAGGCAAATTGAAAGTTGCCTTTATTTCAAGAGGAATGGAGTTTAATATAAGAGAAGTATTGCAATAATTGTACAGGCCATTGGTGAGACCACCTAAAGCGCAGCTTTGACCTCCTTATTGAAGGAGGAATATACTTGCATTAGCGGAAGCTCAGGGAGTGTCTACTAAGTTGATTTTTGGGATGAATAGATTGTCTTATTGGGAAAAGCTGAACAGGTTGGACTTGTAGTCGATGGAGTTTAAAAGAATGAAATGTGATCTTATTGATATTTCATATTTTAAGAAAAGGTGCATTGCACCTTTTTTCATTAAAAATTAAGTTTAGGGACAGCCATTCCCTGGTTCATTCCCCATGGCAATACCTTGGCCAATCAGAACCCTCTCCTCATGCTGCATAAACTGCTGTTCCCTTTGCGATTTGATACTCTTGCAAATCTGTCCTGATGAGTGCATGGATGTCCTGGTGAGAAGCTTCAACAGAATTGGATTTGATTTATTGTCACGTGTACCAAGGTACAGTGAAAAGTATTGTTCTGCATATCGTCCAGACAGATCGTTCCATACATGAAAAAAACATAGGACATAGATAGAGACACAATGTAAATACATAGACACCAGCAAGGGTGAAGCATATGGAGTTCAGCACTACTCAGTAGAGAAGATGTGTGAAGAGATCAGTTCAGTCCATAAGTGGGTCATACAGGAGTCTGGTAACAGTGGGGAAGAAGTTGTTTTTGAATCTGTTATACGTGTTCTCAGACTTTTGTACCTCCTGCCTGATCGAAGAGGTTGGAAGAGAGAAAATCCCAGAAGGGAGGGGTCTTTGATAATTCTGCCCGCTTTCCCAAGGCAGCAGGAGGTGTAGACAGAGTCAATGGATGGAAGACGGTTCTGCATGATGGACTGGACGGTAGCATAGTGGTTAGCACAATTGCTTCACTGCTCCAGGGTCCCAGGTTCGATTCCTGGCTTGGGTCACTGTGTGTGCAGAGTCTGCACATTCTCCCCGTGTGTGCGTGGGTTTCCTCCGGGTGCTCCGGTTTCTTCCCACAGTCCAAAGATGTGTAGGTAGGTGGGTTGGCCAAGCTAAATTGCCCTTAGTGTTGGGTGGGGTTACTGGATTATGGAGATAGGGTGGAGGTGTGGGCTTGGGTAGGGTGCTCTTTCCAAGAGCCGGTGCAGACTCGATGGGCCGAATGGCCTCCTTCTGCATTGTAAATTCTATGATTCTATGACTGGGTTGTGTTCACTACTCTATGTAGTTTCTTACCGTCTTGGGACGAGCACTTGCCATGCCAGGCTGTGATGCAGCCAGATAGGATGCTTTCTATGGTGCATCTCTAAAAATTAAGAGTCAATGTAGACATGCAGAATTTCCTTAGTTTTCTGAGGAAGTATAGACGCTGTTGTGTTTTCTTGGTCGTTGCGTCGACATGGGTGGCCCAGGACAGATGGTTGGCGATGTGCACACCTAGGAATTTGAAGCTGTCAACCATCTCCACCTCAGCACATTGATGCAGACAGAAACGTGTATGATACCCTGCTTCCTGAAGTTGATGACCAGCTCTTTTGTTTTGCTGGTGTTGAGGGAGGGATTGTTGTTGTTACACCACACCACTTGGTTCTCTATCCCCCTCCTGTACTCTGACTCATTATTGTTTGAGATCTGACCCACTACGGTCATTTCATCAACAACTTGTAAATGGAGCTGGAGACAAATTTTGCCACACAGTCATGTGGCAAATGTATAGGGAATATAGTAGGGGACTACGTACACAGCCTTGTGGGGCCCCGATATTGAGGACTATCGTGGTGAAGGTGCTGTTGTTTATCCTTACTGATTGTGGTCTATGGGTCAGGAAGTTGAGGATCCAGTTGCAGGGGGAGGAGCCAAGTCCTAGGTTTTGGAATTTTGATATGAGTTTGGCTGGGATTATGGTGTTGAAGGCAGAGCTGTAGTCAATGATTAGGAGTCTGACGTAGGGGTCCTTGTTGTCGAGATGCTCCAGGAATGAGTGTAGGGCCATGGAGATGGCGTCTGCTGTGGACTGATTGTGACGGTATGTAAATTGCAGTGGAGCAAGGCATTCTGGAAGTATGGAATTGATGTCTCTCATGACCAACCTCTCAAAGCACTTCATAATGCTAGATGTAAAGGTCACTGGATGGTAGTCATTGAAGCACGTTGCCTGGTTCTTCTTTGGCAACGATATGATGGTGATCTTCTTGAAGCAGGTGGGAACCTCAAAACGGAGTAGGGTGAGGTTGAAGATGTCTGCGAACACACCCACTAGTTGGCCCAGCAGGATCTGAGTGCACAAGGAGGGACTCTATCAGGGCCCGTTGATTTTGGAAGCTGTAGTTATGGTTATGCTCGAGGCTGCTGGTGCAGTTGACAGCGATTTGATGGTTTCCAGCTCGAACCGAATACAGAATTCATTGAGTTCACTGGGGAGGGGTGTGCTGCTGCCAGAGATTCTAATCGGTTTTGCTTTGTAGTCCATTATGTTGTTTAAGACTTGTCACAACCGACGAGAGTCTGTGTCGTTAGTCTGTGACTCGAACTTAGTCTGTTATTGTCTCTTGGCATCCCTGATGGTTTTGCAGAGGTCGCACCTGGATTTCTTGTTTAGGTCAGGGTTGCCTGTCTTGAACGTCTCAGACCTGGTTGTCAGTAGACAGTCAATCTCCTGATTAAATCATGGTTTCCAGTTGGGGAATGTACGTACTACCTCCTTTGGTACACAATCTTCTACACACTTGCTGATGAAGTCTGTGACGGTGGTGGCCTAGTACTAGTTTAGGTTGGCCACTGAGTTCTTGAATATGGACCAGTCCACTGACTCCAAGCAGTCATGTAGGAGCTCTTCTGTTGCCTCGGACCAGCATTGCACAACCTTCTTAACCAGATTTGTCCGCTTAAGTTTCTGCTTGTATGCCGGGAGAAGGAGCACCATCTTATGGTCCATGCCTCTTTTTTTAGCAATACTCAAATACTTAATTGTCAATTGATAGTTCAGAACTGGAAAATTGCTGGTGACATTTTGCTGCAGCTTTTCATATTGCATTCATCAGGACAAATGCAAAAATGCCAAATTTCAAGCGATAACAAAAACTTAAACAATCAGTGAAAAGGGTTGCTGATTGGTTGGCAAGTCAACTCTGATTAGCTGGAGTATTGCTGTGGAGAAAGCAACAGGGAACTATAGGCTCCCAATGCTTCATGATAATTCAAACAGGTCACATAGATTGAACAAGTTCCTTTTGTTTGCAGGCTATGGGTCCCTACATATGAATGTGTGTAGGTTCTTGCAAGCGTAAGTGGCAGGTTGCTGTCGGGCAGAAAAGGGGGGGGCTGGGTACCTCCTTTGGGAGGGTCCCCTGCACCTATTGTGGGCACACCCCATGATGGTACCCTTCCTTGTCTATCCTGAACCTCCACCCATGCCCCTTACTGGCATCTCCCAGCAAAGCCCATCCAAAATCATCAGACTTACCTAAAGTCTGGGAAACATTTTCACTTCTTTTAGAACTGGTTGTTGTCCCAGCAGTGATCACTACTGTCTTCTGGCACTGTTGGGGCTACAGGGCTAGCAGCCAAACAGATTGGGTGACAGCTCTCTCGGGCAGGACTTTCTGTCCCTGAGGGGCAGAAGTCTCACTCTGCAGGAATCAAAGCCACCTCCATTGTGGGACAGCCGGATTTCACGTCAGTGGGATGTTGATTGACTTTTAGGTCGGTGGGTGGCGGATGATTTTTCGCGCAATGAAACCGAACCTAATGTGTTTTCGAACGATGTTGCTAAGGAGCGACATGTAGGTGAGAAACAGAAGAGTGCCAAGGATAGATTCTTGGACCCTCCTGAGTTAACAGTGCAAGAGAGGATGCCCTAGAAAGGATGGCTCAGGCCATATGAAGAAAGTATGACAGATGATTTCCTGGAGACATAAAGCAGAAATCTGTGAGTGAGTTTATTGTGCAGTGAAGGCACTTTTTGACTTTAAGGTAAAATAAAATAGATCATATCCATGTAAATTGTATGCATAAGGCAACTACAAATCATACTCAGTGGGAATCTTTGAATAACAAATTAATCTTGTATGCAAGGCAGTACAAAATTTACAAACTCTGTGGGTGTGAGTGAGCTGTATATGTCTTACTTGCAAGTCTAATTAGTTTCTGTTTACTTTGAAATATCTATAGTATAAATATAGTACATATTATTAGAATAACCTATTGCTAGTGCTTACTCAGCACTTCCAATTATGGATTATGGATTCAAAGCTAAATAGGACGGCTGATACTTCAGTGTAATGAGGGAGTGCCACACAACCAGGGTTGCACCTTTTGTGTGAGCTGTGAAACTCAGACCTTGTTTACTATGGCCTTATTCGAAGGCCTGGTCAACATTGATCTTTCTTAACCAACACCACCATTATGAGATTCACTAGCTAATAATCGCACGATTGGTTGTGGGATAAATTAGCTATTGCATTTGTCCTCATAACAATAGATGTTATGTAAAAAATAATTGGCTGTAATTTTGGGACTGCTGAAGACAGGAAAGTTGCCGTAAAAGCAAGCTTTTTTTTCTTGTGAAAATGTTTTGCAAAATGATTTTATTTGACTTAAATTAACACAAACACAAAAGCTGCATTAATTGCTCAAATGCCTGTTGTGTAATTTTTAGAAATTATTTTATGGGCTGCTCGCATCAATGGATATGCCAGCATTTATTCTCCATCTCTAATTACCATTGAGAAGATACTGATGAGCTGCCTTCTTGAACCACTGCAGTCCCTGAGGCGTTGGTACACGCAGTGCTGTTAGGGAGAGCCAGGGCTTTGATTCAGTGAAAGTGAAGGAACAGTAATATATTTACAAGTCAGGATGGTGAGTGGCTTGGAGGGGAACGAGGTGGTGTCCCATGTATCTGCTATCCTTGTCCTTCTAAATGATAGTGGTCGTGGGTTTGGAAGGTGCTGCCCAAGGAGCCTTGGTGAGTTCCTGCTGTGCATCTTGTAGATGGTATACACTGCTACAATGTTCATTGGTGATGCAGGGAGTGAATATTTGTGGAAGGAGTAGCAATCAAGCAGACTGCTTTGTCATGGATGGTGTCAAGATTCTTGAGTGTTGTTGGAGCTGCACTCATCCAGGCAAATGGAGAATATTGCCTTGGACCATGTAGAACATAGAACATAGAACATTACAGCATAGTACAGGCCCTTCGACCCTCGATGTTGCGCCGACCTGTGAAACCACTCTAAAGCCCATCTACACTATTCCCTTAGCGTCCATATGTCTATCCAATGACCATTTGAATGCCCTTCGTGTTGGCGAGTCCACTACTGTTGCAGGCAGGGCATTCTACGCCCTTACTACTCTCTGAGTAAAGAACCTACCTCTGACATCTGTCTTATATCTATCTCCCCTCAATTTAAAGCTATGTCCCCTCGTGCTAGACTACACCATCCAAGGAAAAAGGCTCTCACTGTCCACCCTATCCAATCCTCTGATCATCTTGTATGTCTCAATTAAGTCACCTCTTAACCTTCTTCTCTCTAACGAAAACAGCCTCAAGTCCCACAGCCTTTCCTCATAAGATCTTCCCTCCATACCAGGCAACATTCTGGTAAATCTCTTCTGCACCCTTTCCAATGCTTCCACATCCTTCCTATAATGCGGCGACCAGAATTGTAGATGGCAGATAGGCTTTGGAGGGGTCAGGGGGTGAGTTACCTGCCACAGGATTTCTAGTCCCTGACCTGTTCTTGTAACCACAATATTTATATCGCTAATCCAGTTCAGTTTCTTGTAAATGGTGACCTCCCCAGGATGTTGTTAGTGGGGGCTGCAGTTATGGTAATGCCATTGAATACCAAGGAGTGATGCTTAGGTACTCTCTTATTGGAGATGGTCATTGCCTGGGACTTGTGTGGCATGAATGTTACTTGTTAGCCCACGCCTGAATATTCACCCACCAGCAAACATCCCCACTTCTGACATTATGATGGAAGGGAGGTCATTGATGAAGCAGCTGAAGATGGTTGGGCCTAGGACACTTCTTTGAGGAACTCTTGCAGTGATGTCCTGGAGCTGAGATTATTGACCTCCAACCACCATTTCCCTTTGTGACAGTTATTTCAGCAACCAACGGAGAGTTTCCCAACTGATTCCCATTGCGTCCAGTTTTGCCAGGGCTCGTTGATGCCATAATTTACTCATTAAACAGATTCCCACAACTTGAAAGAGTAATATGTTTGATGATTCACTTAAGTTTTTAAGGACAAATCATTAATTTCAACACACCCTAACCAACCGGATGGTGCACTGCATATTAACCTCATGTCCAAGACATGTGTGCTTGGATATTAATGATGCCTCACAAAAATGGCTTCTCCAAGTCTATTCAGGTTACAGGCACTCAAAGGCAGAAAAAATCTTTTTATTTCTTGATAACCAATTTAAAAACATATCGGAATTTTCCCAAATGTCAGCAAAGGCAGATAACAGGCAGAAAAAACGGTGCTGAAGGTGCTGGCAACAATGGTGACTTTCTCTGCTGTATTGTCCCACACTTAATTAAAAAAATGGCAAGGGGCAGGTTGCTGTCCCTCCATAAACTTGTTTTTTGAAGATCGCGCAACCAATTTTAAAGGCCACCCCAGTGCACAAATGTTTACTAGGAACTCCCCCAATCCACCATGCAACTCCCCACTACTGCCATTTCTTTTCAACTTACATATACTTTAGAATAATGATCCTTTGCCCAATTATTAATAGCTGCTCTCACTTACAAGTATGCACTTCATTGTGGCAAGATTGCAACATTAATACCAGCTGTGACGAAAAGGCTGAGTTTAAAAAATGTTTAGGGCTATTTTCCCCGGTGCTTGTGGTAAAATCTCCTCGGTGGCCAAGGTAGGGTCTTGAGCTGCACGTCTGGCTATTTCACCTTTAGCGCAAGCTGTCATCTTCGTAAAGGAGTTAAAACAAGTGCTGGGAATGACTGTGCCAAGGATGATTAAGCGGGGGCACAGTGGTTAGAACATCTGCCTCACAGTACCAGGGCCCCGGTTTAATTCCGGCCCTGGGTGACTGGAGTTTGCACGTTCTTTGTGGTCTGTGTCGGCTTCCTCCGGGTGCTCAGATGATCAATGCAGACTTGATGAACCAAATGACCTCCTTCTGCGCTGTAGGAATTCTAAGACTCTGATAACCAATTAATTTGGCTCCTAATGTTGATTAATGAGACTGTTCACCATTTTGCTGGCTGATACTTCAATTACCAAACTCTCCTGACAGAGATCAGCTGACCAGGAATAAAACAGTTGTTAAAAAGGATTGCAAGCACTACTGAAACCCAGGTTCAGTTTTTAATGTTCATTCACTGCTGGAGGATGACCAGTTAAGGTTTCTAATAGACAGTGGGAGCTTTTCTGAGACAACTTTGCAAAGATTACACCAACATTCTATCGACTTTTATTTCACAAGTTCTTTGAGGACTTCATCCAGCCAGGTTTAGTGCTGTACATCTGTATCTAATAGGAGTCCTTATCAGAGTCAAGAGCAGGAAGGGAATGGTTAGATAAGGAGATCGTGTGAGGGTTACCCCTTGGCAGGGGAAAATGGGATGTAGAAGATGAGGCCAGGGGGAGGAGATTTGGTGAGGAGACAGAGGAGAGTTCCATAGTTGTAATTTGCTTCATGCTCACAACCTGGTGATCACCAGAGACCACCCTTTTCCACCAGCAATTATGTCAAAGGTTGAAGCTGAGAAGCCATGAGAAGAAGAGGAGGGTGAGGGAGGAGGAAAAGGAGTACTTGATGAAAGGAACCAAGGGGGAACATCAGAGGTAGATGACCCACATGTGAGAAGAATGCTCACTACCATCTAATTGATGGCTGCTTTTGTGTGACATTCTTCACCATCAGACGTTGGAGCACTGGTGTCACATGTTTTACTTCCTATGGGGATCCATCAGGAAGTCTACCATCTCCATTCAATCCATTCAACCCCTTCCCAATGAAGAACACAATAAAAAATCAATTCCGCCTCCATCTAATTACCCATATTCACTTGGGCAGCACGGTTCCCGCTTGCGTCACTGTCTGTGCGGGGTATGATGTTCTCCCTGTGTCTGCGTGGGTTTCCTCCGGGCACTCCTGTTTCCTCCCACAAGACCCAAAAGACGTGCTTGTTAGGTGAATTGGACATTCTGAATTCTACCTCAGTGTTCCCAAACAGGTGCCGGAATGTGACGACTCGGGGATTTTCACAGTAACTTCATTGCAGTGTTAATGTAAGCCTACTTGTGACAATAATAAAGATGATTATTGTTATTATTTTATCTGCAGCATCCATTATAAAAACATGACATAATCAATATTATAAAAACATGGCACAACACTTACAAATTAAACCATTCACTCTTGCACTTATCCACAGTGGCTATCCTGCATAAACGTAGTTGGCTGGACAGCTGGTTTGTGGTGTGGAGTGACGCCAACAGGGCGGGTTCAATTCCTGTACCAGTTGAGGTTATCTATGAAGGTCCTGCCTTCTCAACCTTGCCCCTCATCTGAGGAGTGGTGACCCTCAGGTTAAATCAACACCAGTTAGCTCTGTCTCAAAAAGGCGAGAGCAATCTCTTGGACTTTGGCAACTTTCATTTAATTTTCATCCTACATAGCTCTTGCCTACCCTTGGGCTTCTCCGAGGTGCAACCTGAATGGCAGCAGCGGGTGAGGTGAACAGCTTCTGGAAATCTGACGAGAGAAATTCAGAAATCCTCCTGGAAAGTCAGTGAGATGTTGTGAGCTGATGTGCCTACCTCAGACTGCATCATGGGTTTGTACACTATGTGCTGCCTGGCTGGTACACATTGGCACGGGCAATGGTAGACTGGTGGGGGAGGGTACAGGATTCTCGTATCCGGCATGAGACCAGTATGTCACTGCTCCAGCATTCTCACACCATTACCTTGGGGCATCTTTGTAGTTAGCTTAGAGGTCTGCTGCAGGACAGATACATGGCAGCTGAGACACTCTGCAAGCCCTTTCAAACTGAGGAGCCAAAAGTCACCATTGCATCTCCCTGAGCTTCCACTGAAACACTTTGCCAATCGATGGAAGGTGTTAACAGTGCAATGCAAGCTGTTTGCCATTCCATGCATGTTGCAATGACTATAGTGGCAGCAAACACTGCATGGATCTTAGCACGGGTAGCACGGTAGAATTGTGGATAGCACAATTGCTTCACAGCGCCAGGGTCCCAGGTTCGATTCCGGCTTGAGTCTGTGCGGAGTCTGCACATCCTCCCCGTGTGTGCGTGGGTTTCCTCCGGGTGCTCCAGTTTCCTCCCACAGTCCAAAGATGTGCCGGTTAGGTGGATTGGCCATGATAAATTGCCCTTAGTGTCCAAAATTGCCCTTAGGGTGGGGTTACTGTGTTTATGGGGATAGGGTGGAGGTGTTGACCTTGGGTAGGGTGCTCTTTCCAAGAGCCGGTGCAAACTCAATGGGCCGAATGGCCTCCTTCTGCACTGTGAATTCTATGATAGTCTGCGATAGTCTTAGGCTCTGCAAGTCACTGATTCCAGATTAGTTATCAATCCAAGGATCAAGCTGAAGCGAGACACCTCCACACTCAAAATCATAGCTTCCAGGGAGGCTATCCATTGTACCAAGAATCTGGTTTGTCAAACCCACCAGCTATCTTCTGAAGCTAGCCCCTGCAATGTCCTCATCTGACATTTCACAGACGAAGTAATATGTGGCATTTGCTACCCTGCTCCCACCCTGGCAAAGTATCCCTTTGCTGTCTCTTCCACCCAGCATGGCTCCTGCCCACTGTACTCTAGTGTGCTAATCTGAGGATTCATATTCTAACCTAGTCTCTATGTCACATGGGTGCTGATTTATCATCCCATGAATAAAGTGAGAAAAAAAATTTAAACCATGGTAATCAACAATTAGCCCCAAAATTAGAGGCTAAAATTAGGCTAGTAAATCTATGTAGTTTCTGGAACAATCTCTCATCCGCCTCCACCGGTGTGTTGCAGTAATGTTCCTTATTCTGGAATGTGACCCAAAGCCTGGCTGGGAACAGCATTCTAAATCATACCCCATCCGGTACAGGGCAGATTTTGCCTGGTTAAATTCGGCCCTGCGTTTTGCCAAGTCTGCCCTAATGTCTTGATAGACTTGGATGTCTTTCCCAGCTACTCGCCTTGGTCTGTCTCGCCATCCTCAGGATCCTCTCACGATCCTGGTATCAATGAAATTTCACGATAAAGGTCTCTGCCAGAAAATATCACAGGCCATTGGCGAGTACATCATTAACACCTTCTCACCTTCCACATTCTGGGAGGCATTGAAGGCAGTGATTCGGGGAGCGTTTAATGCCTACAAGGCATGTAGGGACAGGAAAGAGAGGGCGGCTAGGCAGCAACTGATCGACTCCATCCTGGAGATCGACAGAAAATCCTCTGAGGCCCCGACCCTAGAGCTTCTGGCGGAGAGGCTAAAGCTACAAATGGACTTTAACCTACTATCCACCAGGAACGCAGTGCATCAACTCTGCCAGACACGGCGGACCTTCTATGAACACGGAGAGAAGGCTAGTCGCCTGTTGGCTCATCAGCTGAGATGAGGGAGCCATGAGGGAGATAGCGCAGGTGAAGGATCATAGAATTTACAATGCAGAAGGAGGCCATTCAGCCCATCGAGTCTGCACCAGCCCTTGGTGGCCCATGCCTCCATCCTATTCCCGTAACCCAGTAACCCCACCTAACCTTTTGGACACTAAGCGGCAATTTAGCATGGCCAATCCACCTAACCAGCTTTGGACTGTTGAAGAAAACCAGAGCACCCGGAAGAAACTCACATAACCATGGGGAGAAAGTGCAAACTCCACACAGGCAGTCACCTGAGACCGGAATTGAACCTGGGACCCTGGAGCTGTGAGGCAGCAGTACTAACCACTGTGCCACAGAGGCAGACTGGTCGCCAAATCAGAAAAGGTCAACCAAGCATTTGAGGGCTTCTATCGGGACTGTATACCACCGAGTCCCCCGGCGGGGATAAGGGGATGAAATGGTTCCTCGATGGACTGGACATGCCAGTTGGGGGGGGGGGGGGGGACAGACAAGGGGAGCAGGAAGCACCAATAGGACTGGAAGAGATTAAGGAGAGCATCAGCTCCATGCAGGCAGAGAAGGAACTATGACCCCATGGGTTCCCTGCGGACTTCTATAAAACATTTGCACCAAACATGGTGCCACACCTACGGGATATGTTCACAGACTCGCGAGCAAGGGGCACCCTGCCTTCAATGCTAACACAAGCCACGATATCGCTGAAACCAAAAAAAGACAAAGATCCAACGGAATGTGCATCATTTAGACCCATTTCGCTGCTAAATGTGGATGTGAAAATACTCGTGAACATCCTGGCCAAAAGACTGGAGAACTGCTTACTGGAGATGGTTGCAGAGGACCAGGCAGGCTTTGTCAAAGATAGACAGCTAACTGCGAACATCAGGCGGCTGCTGAATGTAATAGTGATATCATCTGGGGAGAGAACACCAGAGATGATCATCTCCCTGGATGCAGTAAAGATGGAAGTACCTCATTGAGGTATTGGAGCTGTTTGGATTAGGGACGGGGTTCACCAAGTGGGTGAAACTCCTGTACAATGCCCCAAAGGTGAGCGTCCAGACCAACACCACCAGCTCTGAATACTGGTGGTGTACAGCTGCACAGAGGCATCAGGCAGGGATGCCCACTGTCCCTGCTTTTGTTCGACCTGGAAATCAAACCACGATCTCTCTGCTGGACGCGAAAGGCTGGAATGGCATCCGAAGAGGAGGCAGAGAGCACAGGTCTCACTCTATGCAGATGACCTGCTCCTCTACAACTCCGACCCACAGAGTGGCCTGAAAGTAATCATCAATCCCCTGGAAGAGTTTGGGGCCTTCATGGGCTACAAACTCAACCTTAGCAAGAGCGAGGCATTTCCGGTGAATCCAAACGGGGGAGGAACATTCAAACTAGCCCAATGCAAATTCCGCTACCTGGCCATTCAGATAGCTCATGACTAAACACTGATTCCATAAATGGAATCTGACCAGTCTGGCGGACGAAGTTAAAAAGGACCTTCAGAGATGCGATGCGCTCCGGCTTTCCCAGGCGGGGACGGTGCAGACGATCAAGATGAACGTGCTGCCAAGGTTCCTCTTCCTGTTCAGATCCTTTCCGATCTTCACTCCTAAGGCCTTTTTCCATGGGATATACAAAATGATCATGGCGTTTGTGTGTGGGGGAGAAAAAATCCAAGGATCCCCAAGTCTACACTGCAAAGGAGAAGAAACATGGGCGACCTGGCCCTTCCGAACCTGCGATACTACCACTTGGCAGCCAGAGCCGGCAGTACTCCCATCTTTCCCAGCAAAATACACATCCTGCCCAGTGATGGTAGCTATATTGAGAACATGGAACCAAATGGGACACCATTTCGCTTTAACTGAGATGTCCTCCATGGCCCCCATCTGCGGCAACCACAAATTCCCACCAGCCATGCTAGACACCACCTTTAAAAGTAGAGACAGGACAGGGGACGCTCGCAGTCAGGGACTTTTACATGGGGGAACAGACTCACGACCCTCAACGAACTAACGGAAGAACTGGAGCTACCGAAAGGACAGCAGCTCCAGCATCTACAAATCAAAAACTTTCTCCGCAAGGAGATGATGGGGTACCCTAGGGCCCCCGAGAGACACTTTACTAGAGGAACTACTAAACGTGGACAGTAAGGAGAAGGGTAACTGTAGGAACATCTACAGACAACTGCTGGAAAGGGCGAGAACACCATTGGAGAGTGTTAGGCAGAAATGGGAGGGTGAACTCGGGCTTGAAGTGTGTTGGGGACTCTGGAGCAAAGCATTCAGTAGAGGCAACTCCACCTCCTCCTCACGCAGTTTAAAGTGGCACACAGAGCTCACTTAGCTAGAACCTGAATGAACAGATTCTTCCCGGAGATGGAGGATAAATGTGAACTGTGCTCGGGATGCCCGGCCAACCAGGGCCACATGTTCTGGGCCTGCCCCAGACTTGCCACATTCTAGACAGCCTTCTCGGAGATGATGTCCAAGATTGTGGGGGTGAGGGTGGAGCCGTGCCTGAGAATGGCAGTCTTCGGGGTTTCGGACCAGCCAGAACGACATATGGGGGAGAGGGTCGATGCCCTGGCTTTTGCTTCCCTAATCGCACGCCGGAGAATCGTGCTCGGCTGGCGATCAGCAGCACCACCCACAGCTGTAGACTGGCTGGCAGACCTGTCGGAATTTCTCCACTTGGGTCGGACGAAGGCTTCCATAAAGCGCGGGGGCTATTCGTCAGCCTATTTCAAGACCTGTTCGAAGCCACTAGTGATTAGGGAGAAAGAAAGAAAGTGGGGGACCAATGAGGGCAGACAAGAGCGCACAAAGCAGAGAGCAAGAAGAGGGGGTGGGGGAGAGGAAGGCAAGGACGGAACCAAGGGGAGTACCAGGGAGAGACATGGAAGAAGAGGGCGGAGCGAGGGGGCAGAGAGAACCCCCCCCCCCCCCCCCCCCCGCCTCACTCCCCAGTGAACCCACAACGATAACAGCAGGAATCGCATAAGGAAGGAAAGAAGTATAGCAATGCAACACTCAGGGCGAAAGGTGGTGCCAGGAGGGAGCCCGACTATCAACGGGGGAGGAGGGGGCGGAGGATGGGGGAGCAGGGAGAAGGGAGGGCTGACAGAAGGGGGGGGTGTAAAATTAGACATAAGAAACATCATTCTCTGTAAATATCATGTTGTTTATTTGTCAAATTGTCAAACTGTTAAAATTGGAAAAAATGGCAATAAAAGGAGGGAGACAGAAAACCTGGGGCAAAATTCTCCCCCAACGGCGCGATGTCCGCCGACTGGCCCAAAACGGCGCCAATCAGACGGGCATCGCGCCGCCCCCAAGGTGCGGAATGCTCCGCATCTTTGGGGGCCGAGCCCCAACATTGAGGGGCTAGACCGGCGCCGGAGGGATTTCCACCCCGCCAGCTGGTGGAAACGGCCTTTGTTGCCCCGCCAGCTGGCGCGGAAATGACATGTCGGGGTGGCGCATGCGCGGGAGCGTCAGCGGCCGCTGACAGTTTCCCGCGCATGCGCAGTGGGGAGAGTCTCTTCCGCCTCCGCCATGGTGGAGACCGTTGCAGAGGCGGAAGGGAAAGAGTGCCCCCATGGCACAGGCCTGCCCGCGGATCGGTGGGTCCCGATCGCGGTCCAGGCCACCGTGGGGGCACCCCCCGGGGTCAGATCGCCCCGCGCCCCCCCCAGGACCCCGGAGCCCGTCCATGCCGCCTTGTCCCGCCGGTAAATAGGTACTTTAATTTACGCCGGCGGGACAGGCAATTTATCGGCGGGACTTCGGCCCATTCGGGCCGGAGAATCGAGCGGGGGGGCCCACCAACCGGCGCAGCCCGATTCCCGCCCCCGCCGAATATCCGGTACCGGAGACTTCGGCAACCGGCAGGGGCGGGATTCACGGCGGCCAACGGCCATTACCCGACCCGCTGGGGGTTCGGAGAATGACGCCCAAGGAATTTCAGACCGGTTAGTCCAACATCAATGGCAGGGAAAATACTAGAGTTCATTATAATGGATGTGATAACAGGACACTTAGAAAATATCAACTGGATTCGACAAATTCAACATGGATTTATGAAAGGGAAATCATGTTTTTACAAACCGACTGGAGTTTATTGAGGATGTAACTGGAAGAATAGATAAAGGTGAACCAGTGGATGTGGTGAATTTGGATTTTAAGAAAGCTTTTGATAAAGTTCCACATAAGAGGTTAGTGTGCAAAATGAAAGCTCTTGGGATTGGGGTAATATATTTGTATGGATCGGTTAGCAGACAGGGAACGGAAAGTAGGGATAAATGGGCCTTTTTTGAAGTGGCAGGCAGTCACTAGTGGGGTCCCACAGGTATCAGTGCTTGGGCCCAGCTATTCACATACAGATCAATGATTTGGATGAGGGAACCAAATGTAGTATTTCCAAGTTTGTTGATGAATTGAAATTTATGGGTAAGTGGTGAGGAAAATGTTAAGAGGCTTCAAGGTAACAAAGACAAGTTAAGTAAGTGGGCAAATTCATTGCAGATGCAGTATAATGTGGATAAATGTGAAGTTATCCATTTGCATGGAGAACCAGAATGACAAGAGCATTGATAAATTGGGAAAGATTGATATACAAAGGGATCTGATGTCCTTGCACACCAGTCACTGAATGCAAATGGTCTGTTGACCTTCATTGCAAGAGGACTTGAGGACAGGAGCAAAGATGTCTCACTGCAGCTGTACAGGGCCTTGGTGAGACCACACCTGGAACTTTGTGTGCAATTTTGGTCTCTTTATCTCAGAAAAAATATACTTGCCATAGACGGAGTGCAGCGAAGGTTCACCTGACTGGTTCCTTGGATGGAGGGTCTTGTAGGATAAGGGATTGGGTTGACTGGGCCTGTATTCACGAGAGTTTAGAATAATTGGAGGGGCCCGCATAGAAATGTATAAACGTCTGACAGACTGGATGCAGGGATGTTGTTTCCTTTGACTGGGGGTGGAGTCACAGTCCCAAGATACAGGTTAATCCATTTAGGACTGAGAACCTTCTTCATTCAGAGAGTGGTGAATCTGTGGAATTCTCTACCATAGAATGCTGTTCAGGCCAGGTCACTGCATATACTTAAGAAGGAAATAGATAAATCTTTCGACTCTAAAGGTGCCAAGGGGTATGGAGAGAGTGTGGGAGAATGGTATTGAGTCAGGGGACCAACCATGACCATGTTGAATGACGGAGCAGGCTTGAAGGGCCGAATAGCCGACTCTTTTTTTCTGTGTTTCTCTAAATCTCATTGACACTGCACTCACTAAGTGTCTGTTTTCACCTCTTCCCTAAAATTACACCCTAGGTATCTCAATGTTAATAATAATCATTTGCATTGTTCAGATGGTGCCCTTTCAGCAGCAGCAGCCGTTGCTATGTGGGGGGTGCCCTCTCTGTGGTTCATGAATTGGCAACAAGGAATTCCCCTTCCTACCAAGCCACCAGACTTTACTGGGCGGTCTGCAAAGTATACAACTTCCTACCCACTCAATATGAGCAAAACACTCATAGAGGCAGGAACCGGCTCTTAATTTGCTACTTAAGTTGCTCAATTGAGGTTTGGGAAAGGTGGTTGATCAGCCAATTTCCCCATTGCTACCAACATGGAATGGCATGCCAAATATCGGTCATGCCTCCCAATGCCTTCCCATGCCATTTTGCCAGTCTTTTCGTCTCTCAGCTCATCACCAAGGGCTGGTAAAATTTCAACCAATATAAATCACTCCTATTTACAATATTGTTCGGTCTTCAATTGAAATGAAATAAAAGTAAAAAACATATTTATATTATTGCAATATCTTTAAATAAAAAATGAGTTTTCTTTTGTCATTTTTATTATTACAATTGGGAATTCTGGGCATTTTCATTCACCATCTTGGAATAGAACTGACTTGAAAGTTCATTACTGTCTTCTTTCACGCTGCAAATATTAACAAGAATGTAAATTAATGTTATCAATAACAGTTTCTGCTGAAGCTATACACTTGCAGTTACAGGGACACAGTTCCTGTTCCTTCTCAGATCGACACATTTAAAATAATTTTATAACATTTTCTAGATTTACAGTCACACTGAGTCATTGAGATAAAGACAATCACATAAGTACTATGATAAAGCATACTTCTGAGCTTTAAATTGGGCTGTTTTTGAGGTGAGGGAACAAGAATTTGATCCAATTCATAGCTTTGAATAAATTAGTCAAATGAATGATCACTACAAACTAAAATATCAATGATTTTGGCTTTTAAATGTCACGTTCTTCTTCTGTTAACATCCTTAATTATTGGGTAATACATGGCTTATGGGATCAAATTTGGGAAGATGTGGTAAATCAAGGAGGATATGGGAATATTATATGGGAATATGGGAGATGAGAAACAGACTGTGATAGGGAGGTTTTGAGAGTGCAAAGTTAAGAGTACATCAGCCGGTAGGCTCAAGGTTACAAAAATAAACGGATGAAACGAAAGGCTCTCTATCTGAATGCACATCGCGCTCTTACAAAACAGACAGACTGAGAGTGGGGATAAAAATAAATATGTACAATCTGTCAGCCATTACAGAGACATGGCTGCAAGATGAGAGATTGGGACCTGCATATTGAAGAGTACATAATATTTAGGAAGGACGGAAAGCTAGGAAAAGATGGGGGAGTGAATTTGTTAATGGTTCTATTAACATAATAGGGAGGGATGACCTAATTTGAGGAAACCAGAATGTAGAAATGGTTTGGGTAGAGATGAGAAATGATAAAGGTAAGAAGTCACTTATGGGAGTGGCGTACAGGCCTCCTAATTGTAACTACACGGTAGGGCAGAGTATAAAAGAGAAATAATGGCTGCTTATCAGGAAGAAAGGCAATAATCATGGGAGATTTTAATCTACATACAGAGGGCGATTTTGATCCCATCCATGGGATTGGCCGCTCAGGTGGAATATCCCACGAGAATTAGGAAATACAATTCTCACCAGAGAGATCGCATTTCCCTTTTTTCCCCACCCCTTACTGGCAAAGTCACCGGGCATGAACCTCATTTTAACATATTTGAATCAATTTCAATATTATCAGCCAGCCCTGCCCCACCACATGAACCTCCCGCACTAAATATTTATACCTTGCTAACGGTTCACAACAGGTTTAATAATGATAATAATCTTTATTGCCACAAGTAGGCTTACATTAATACTGCAATGAAGTTCTGTGAAAATCCCCTAGTCACCATATTCTGGCACCTGTTCGGGTTCATTGAGGGAGAATTCAGAATGTCCAAATTGCCCTTCAGCACATCTTTCAGGGCTTGTGGGAGGAAACCGGAGCACCTGGAGGAAACCCAGATCGCAGACACAGGGAGAATGTGCAGACTCCACACAGACAGTGACCCAAGCCGGGAATCGAAACTGGGACCCTGGCACTGTGAAGCAACAGTGCTACCCACTGTTCTCTGGGCCGCCCACGGTTTGGCCAGATGAAAGGCAGTTGAGGGGATCTCTCCAGGAGCGCAGAGGTATGTATAGACCCCGGGGAGAGAAACATGCCTTTGCAGTGCCCTGGCACTTCCCCTGGAACAGGTTGGCACCACCAGGTTGGCACATTAACACCCAGGCTGTGCCAACCTGGCAGTGGAAATCTGTGTTGGGGCAATACCAGGCGTGACCCAATGTGTAGTTAGGAGTGGAGAATGGACATTGAGGGTGGGGGGTAGTACCAGCTATACATCCACAGTGTTGGTGGTCGGGGAGAGAGGGGGTGCAATACTGGCAATGAACATCTAGGGGGAGGTGTGGGTGGTATGAAAGCAAAGATTCGGCTGTGGGGGGGGGGGGGGGGGTATGCTGGCGAGTATTGCCAGCGGGGAGGAGGAGAGCCCTTGAAAGCTCTGAGATAGAGGGCGGGATTCTCTGAGCCTCTGCACCAAAATCGCACTTGGCGCTGGGGCGGAGAATGGGGCATCAGGCCCGTGATTGGGTCCAACGCCTTCCCGCGGACCAGAGAATCGCCGCCAGTCGCGCGTGCGCGGTCGACACGGCAACAGTTGGGGGCCATTGAAAGAGGCCCCCGTGGCGATTCGCAGATGGCAGCTGGCCAAGTTCCCGCCGGCGTGGTTCCCTCATGGTTCCACCCGGCGGGCACTCGGAGTGGCGGCTGCAGACCAAGTCCGCGGCCGCCTTGTGGGGGGGGGGGGGGGGGGATCCATCACCGGGGGGGCCTCCAGGAAGCCCAGCCTCGCGAGCGGGGGCCACAGATCGGCAGGCGCGCGCAATCTGGGGGGAGCCTATATTGTTGGGGCCGGCTTGCTGTGTGGGTCCGCCATGTTTCTCCAGGAAAGTCCAGGGTGATTTGCGCCCGTTTTATCGCGGGCATGGGGACATAAACCCATTTTCAGAGAATTCCGCCCGAGGACTGGGGGGCGCTGATCGGTGGGCCCTTTAAAGATGGCATTTGATCTCTGTGGAGCTGCTTGGCAGCTCTATAAGGCCTCACCCTGCCGGAGTGATGGCATAAACTACATCCACTCATTTTTTCCTCTCCAAGATGCTCTATATTTCGAGAGAAAACTGGTCTGTACAACTGGAAAGTTACATTGCAGTTTTTAGTCTGAGCCTAACACTTTGACAAATTCTGGTAAGATTCCGCTCATAGACTGGATAAATCAGATCAGAATAGGTATCATAGGTGAGGAGTTCATAGAGTGTTTTAGGAATAGTTTCTTTGAACGGCATATTCTGGAGCCAACCAGTGAACAGACTGTACTAGGCCTGCTATTATGCAAAGTGACAGAATTAATTAATGACCTCATAGGGTAGACACCCTTGGGTAGGAGCAATCATAGTATGATTGAACTTCGCATTTAGTTTGAGGGAAAGAAGAGTGGTTACAAGACTAGTGTCTTAAACTTAAATCAGGGCAATTATGAAAGTATGAAAGCAGAACTAATTAAAGTGAACTGGCAAATTAAGTTAAGGGGTAGGTCAATAGAGATGCAGTGGCAGATATTTAGACCATAAGACCATAAGACATAGGAGCGGAAGTAAGGCCATTTGGCCCATCGAGTCCACTCCGCCATTCAATCATGGCTGATTTCAACTCCATTTACCCGCTCTCTCTCCATTGCCCTTAATTCCTCGAGAAATCAAGAATTTATCAACTTCTGTCTTAAAGACACTCAACGTCCCGGCCTCCACCGCCCTCTGTGGCAATGAATTCCACAGACCCACCACTCTCTGGCTGAAGAATTTCTCCTCATCTCTGTTCTAAAGTGACTCCCTTTTATTCTAAGGCTGTGCCCCCGGGTCCTAGTCTCCCCTGCTAATGGAAACAACTTCCCTACATCCACCCTATCTAAGCCATTCATTATCTTGTAAGTTTCTATTAGATCTCCCCTCAACCTCCTAAACTCCAATGAATATAATCCCAGGATCCTCAGACGTTCATCGTATGTTAGGCCTACCATTCCTGGGATCATCCGTGTGAATCTCCGCTGGACCCGCTCCAGTGCCAGTATGTCCTTCCTGAGGTGTGGGGCCCAAAATTGCTCACAGTATTCTAAATGGGGCCTAACTAATGCTTTATAAAGCTTCAGAAGTACATCCCTGCTTTTATATTCCAAGCCTCTTGAGATGAATGACAGCATTGTATTTGCTTTCTTAATTACGGACTCAACCTGCAAGTTTACCTTTAGAGAATCCTGGACTAGGACTCCCAAGTCCCTTTGCACTTCAGCATTATGAATTTTGTCACCGTTTAGAAAATAGTCCATGCCTCTATTCTTTTTTCCAAAGTGCAAGACCTCGCACTTGCCCACGTTGAATTTCATCAGCCATTTCTTGGACCATTCTCCTAAACTGTCTAAATCTTTCTGCAGCCTCCCCACCTCCTCCATACTACCTGCCCCTCCACCTATCTTTGTATCATCGGAAAACTTAGCCAGAATGCCCCCAGTCCCGTCATCTAGATCATTAATATATAAAGAGAACAGCTGTGGCCCCAACACTGAACCCTGCGGGACACCACTCATCACCGGTTGCCATTCCGAAAAAGAACCTTTTATCCCAACTCTCTGCCTTATGCCTGACAGCCAATCGTCAATCCATGTTAGTACCTTGCCTCGAATACCATGGGCCCTTATTTTACTCAGCAGTCTCCCGTGAGGCACCTTATCAAAGGCCTTTTGGAAGTCAAGATAGATAACATCCATTGGCTCTCCTTGGTCTAACCTATTTGTTATCTCTTCAAAGAACTCTAACAGGTTTGTCAGGCACGACCTCCCCTTACTAAATCCATGCTGACTTGTCCTAATCTGACCCTGCACTTCCAAGAATTTAGAAATCTCATCCTTAACAATGGATTCTAGAATCTTGCCAACAACCGAGGTTAGGCTAATTGGCCTATAATTTTCCATCTTTTTCCTTGTTCCCTTCTTGAACAGGGGGTTACAACAGCGATTTTCCAATCCTCTGGGACTTTCCCGGACTCCAGTAACTTTTGAAAGATCATAACTAACGCCTCCACTATTTCTTCAGCTATCTCCTTTGGAACTCTAGGATGTAGTCCATCTGGGCCCGGAGATTTATCAATTTTTAGACCTCTTAGTTTCTCTAGCACTTTCTCCTTTGTGATGGCTACCATATTCAACTCTGCCCCCTGACTCTCCGGAATTGGTGGGATATTACTCATGTCTTCTACTGTGAAGACTGACGGAAAGTACTTATTTAGTTCCTCAGCTATTTCCTTGTCTCCCATCACAAAATTACCAGCGTCATTTTGGAGCGGCCCAATGTCAACTTTTGCCTCCCGTTTGTTTTTAATGTATTTAAAGAAACTTTTACTGTCATTCCTAATGTTATTGGCTAGCCTACCTTCATATTTGATCCTCTCTTTCCTTATTTCGCTCTTTATTATCCTCTGTTTGTTTTTGTAGCCTTCCCAATCTTCTGACTTCCACTACTCTTTGCCACATTATAGGCTTTCTCTTTTGCTTTGATGCATTCCCTAACTTCCTTTGTCAGCCATGGCTGCCTAATCCCCCCTCTGATAACCTTTCTTTTCTTTGGGATGAACCTCTGCACTGTGTCCTCAATTACTCCCAGAAACTCCTGCCATTGCTGTTCTACTGTCTTTCCCACTAGGCTCTGCTCCCAGTCGATTTTCGTCAGTTCCTCCCTCATGCCCCTGTAGTTACCTTTATTTAACTGTAACACCTTTACATCTGATTCTACCTTCTTTCTTTCAAATTGGAGATTGAATTCTACCATATTATGATCACTGCCTCCTAAGTGCTCCCTTACTTTAAGATCTTCAATCAAGTCTGGCTCATTACATAACACTAAGTCCAGAATGGCCTGTTCCCTCGTGGGCTCCATCACAAGCTGTTCCAAAAAGCCCTCCTGTAAACATTCAATGAATTCCCTTTCCTTGGGTCCACTGGCAGCATTATTTACCCAGTCCACCTGCATATTGAAGTCCCCCATGATCACTGTGACCTTGCCTTTCTGACATGTACTTTCTATTTCGTGGTGCATTTTGTGCCCCCGGTCCTGACCACTGTTAGGAGGCCTGTACATAACTCCCATTATGGTTTTTTAGCCTTTGTGGTTCCTCAACTCTACCTACACAGACTCCACATCATCTGACCCTATGTCATTTAGTGCTATTGATTTAATTTCATTCCTAATTAACAAGGCAACCCCTCTGCCCACCTCCCTGTCTTTTCGATAGGTTGTGAATCCCTGGATGTTTAAATGCCAGTCCTGAACCCCCTGCAACCATGTCTCTGTGATGCCTACCACATCATACCTGCCAGTCGCAATCTGGGCCACAAGCTCATCTACCTTGTTCCGTACATTTAAATATAGCACCTTTAATTCTCTATTGACCGTCCCTTTTTGTTTTCTTAGTGTGGTGGACCTTGGTTTACTGAGCCTTTCCATACACTGTGTCATATTTGGTGGGATGGGGACTATCGTAACCTCTCCTGAGTTTTGTCTTTTCGTGCTTTTTTGTATTCCTAAGCAGCTACGCTTCCCACTGATTACTTCACCTCTTGGTTCCCTGACTTTCCCTTCCCCCCAATCTTTAGTTTAAAGTCCTATTGACCACCCTATTTATTCTTTTCGCCAGAACACTGGTCCCAGCTCGGTTCAGGTGGAGACCATCCCAACGGTATAGGCCCCCCCTGTCCCAAAACTGATGCCAGTGTCCCATGAAAAGGAACCTCTCTTTCCCACACCACTCTTTCAGCCACGTGTTAACTTCCCTTATTCTTGCCTCCCTATGCCAATTTGCACGTGGCTCGGGCAGTAATCCGTAGATTATGACCCTTGAGGACCTGTTTTTTAATTTGAATCCTAGCTCTTTATAATCTCTAAACAGGTCCTCTTTCCTAGACTTGCCTATGTTGTTGGTACCGACATGGACCACAACAACTGGATCCTCCCCCTCCCTCTCCAGTAATTTCAAGCCGGTCAGAGATGTCCCGCACCCTAGCACCGGGCAGGCAACATACCATGCGGGACTCTTTATCCTGCTCACAAAGGATACTATCTATCCCCCTGATAATAGAATCCCCAACAACTACAACTTGCCTATTTACTCCCTCCCCTTGAATGGCCTGCTGAACCATGGTGCCTTGGTCAGCTGACTCATCCTTCCTGCAGCCCTGTTTGCCATCCACACAGGGAGCAAGTGCCTCATACCTGTTGGACAGAGTCAAGGGCTGAGGCTCCTGAGTTCCTGACTGCTGGTTCCCTTTACCTGCCTTACTTGCAGTCACACCCTGCTGTCCCTGGCCACTGGCAGGATTTAAACTATTTACTCTGACAGGTGTGACTGCCTACTGAAACATAGTGTCCAGGTAAGTCTCCCCCTCCCGGATGTGCCTCAGTGTTTGAAGCTCAGACTCCAGCTCATCAACTCTGAGCCGGAGCTCTTCGAGCAGCCAACACTTACTGCAGATGTGGTCGCTGCAGCTCGCAATGGGATCTGCCAGCTCCCACATCAAGCAGCTCAAGCACATCACCTGACCAGCCATCACTAATTTAAAGGGATATTTCAGAATACTTAGAATAGATACATTTCAATGCAAAAGAACAATTATTCAAGGAAGATCCAGCTTCAATGATTAATTAAAAAAATTAAAGATAGTATCAAACTTAAAGGAAAAGCATATAATTGTGGAAGGATGGGTGGCAGGTCAGTAGACTGGACGGAATGTAAAGCAGAATAAAGAAAAACTAAAAAAATTAATAATGATTGAAAAGCATACATGTGAAAGCTAGCTTGATGTATAAAAAGCAGATGCCAAGAGTTTCTATAAATATTTAATTGAGAATTGAGTTAACGAAGTGAGTGTTGGTTAATAGAAAGTCTGTCTAGGGAATTAATAATGGAATATAAGGAGATGGCTGATGAATTGAACAGGTATTTTACATCAATCTTCATGACAGAGGATACAAGTAACATCCAGAACTAATTGTAAAACAGGAATTCAAAGGGAGGACAGAGCTTGGGAAAATTACAATCACCAGGGAAGTGATACTTAATAAATTGTTGGAGCTGCAAGCTGACAAGTCCTCGGGTCTTTATGGACTTCATCCTAGGATCTCAAAATAAGTGGCTGATGAGATACTTGATGCATTTGTTATAGTTTTCCAAAATTCCCTAGATTCGATGAAGTTTCCATAGATTGGAAAAGATCAAATTTATCTCCTTTATTCAAAAGAAAGCAGGAAAAAACAGTTAGTTTAACATTTGTCACAGAGAAAAAGTTGGAAGCTATTATTTAAGATGTTATCAGTAAGAAGTCTTACAATACCAGGTTAAAGTCCAACAGGTTTGTTTCAAATCACTAGATTTCAGTGCACTGCTCCTTCCTCAGGTGAATGAAGAGGTAGGATCCAGAAACATATATATATATAGACAAAATCAAAGATGCCAGACAATACTTTGAATGTGAGCATTTGCAGGTAATTAAATCTTTCCAAATCCAGAGAGAGGGGTAATCCCAGGTTAAAGAGGTGTGAATTGTCTCAAGTCAGGAGACAATTCACACTTATTCATGATATGAATAAGTTACTTTGATACTATTCCATTAAAATAATATTTGCTATGTATTTGCTATGTATCAAAGTGGTGTTGTTTGGCACGAAAAGATCCTTGGGCGAAATTCTCCGTTATCGGCGGAAAGTCCGCCGATCGGCGCCAAAAACGGCGCAAATCCCACTTGCGTCATGTCATAAAAATGGGACAATAGTCTCCGGCCCGAAATGGGCTAGCAGCGACGTAACGGGATCCGCGCTTGCGCAGTGGTTCACGCCGTGCAGCGTCATACGCGCTGCACGGCGTGACGGCTCATAAGGCCGCGCAGCTCCCCCCCACCCGACCGGAACACCCGACCGCAACACCCGAGTGGATGGCTGGCCGTCGCTCAGCCCCGAGGTTCGAGTCACGCGATGTGGAGGCGCTCCTGGACGCGGTGGAGCAGAGGAGGGACGCCCTGTATCCCGGGCATGGCCGCAGAGTTGCCCCACGCCACAGCCGGTGTCTGTGGAGGGAAGTGGCAGAGGCCGTCACCGCTGTGGCCCTGACACCACGGACAGGCACCCAGTGCCACAAGAAGGTGAACGACCTCGCCAGAGCAGGCAGGGTGAGCCTCCCCATAACCCCCCTCCCCATATCCCCCCTCCCCCATATACCCCCTCCCCATATCCCCCCTCCCCAATATCCCCCCTCCCCCATATCCCCCATATCCCCCCTCCCCCATATCCCCCCTCCCCCATATCCCCCCTCCCCCATATCCCCCTCCCCCATATCCCCCATATCCCCCCTACCCCATATCCCCCCTCCCCCATATCCCCCCTCCCCCATATCCCCCCTCCCCCATATCCCCCCTCCCCATATCCCCCCTCCACCATATCCCCCCTCCCCCATATCCCCCCTCCCCCATATCCCCCCTCCCCCATATCCCCCATATCCCCCCTCCCCCATATCCCCCCTCCCCCATATCCCCCCTCCCCCATATCCCCCTCCCCCATATCCCCCTCCCCCATATCCCCCATATCCCCCCTCCCCCATATCACCCTCCCCCATATCCCCCATATCCCCCTCCCCCATATCCCCCATATCCCCCATATCCCCCCTCCCCCATATCCCCCCTCCCCCATATCCCCCCTCTCCCATATCCCCCCTCCCCCATATCCCCCCTCCCCCATATCCCCCATATCCCCCCTCCCCCATATCCCCCCTCCCCCATATCCCCCCTCCCCCATACCCCCCCTCCCCCATATCCCCCCCTCGCCCATATCCCCCATATCCCCCCTCCCCCATATCCCCCCTCCCCCATATCCCCCCTCCCCCATATCCCCCCTCCCCCATATCCCCCCTACCCCATATCCCCCCCTACCCCATATCCCCCATACCCCTCCCCCATATCCCCCCTCCCTCATATCCCCCATATCCCCAAGTGAATCCTGCCCTAACCTTAACCTCTGCAATGCACGCGCAACCGATGGCGTGCATTCATATACCTGCCTAACACTGTTGCCTTTTACCCCTGCCACCACCCCCCCCCCCCACAGGAGAAGCGCGCACACAACAATAGGGAGCATGTGAGGGCTGGAGGAGGGCCCGCTGATGAGTGGCCACTGACCGTACACGAGGAAAGGGCCCTGGAACTGGCTGGCGGACCTGAGGACCGGGAGGTTGCTGATGCAGAGGTCGGGGGCCCACCAGCAAGTGAGCCAACGACAGCCCGTCCCCATATCCCCCCTCCCCTATATCCCCCTCCCCCGTATCACCTGATCACTGCCTGATGTCTAACCATGCATGCTTCATTGTGTATCGCAGGACCAAACGTCCAGGCACCCATCCCCGCAGAAGCACACCACCCGCAGAATGCCCCTCGGAGACCACAGGAGACGGAGAGACCCGCACCCTCCAGCATGCGACGCCCGCAGGATGCCCCTCGGAGACCACGGGAGACGGAGAGACCCGGACCCTCCAGCATGCGACGCCCGCAGGATGCCCCTCGGAGACCATGGGAGACGGAGAGACCCGGAACCTCCAGCATGCGACGCCCGCAGGATGCCCCTCGCACACCACGGGAGACGGAGAGACCCGGACCCTCCAGCATGCGACGCCCGAAGGATGCCCCTCGGAGACCACGGGAGACGGAGTGACCTGGAGCAACAGCGAGACGACAACCCCGTCACGTGCAGGAGCGACCACCCAGCGATGAGGGGGGCAGCCTCAGGCCCCCGCCACATCCGAGCCAGGACACCACTACCCAGGACACCACTACCCAGGACACCACTACCCAGGACACCCCTACCCGGGACAGCACTACCCAGGACACCCCTACCCGGGAAGACGAAAAACCGGACAGTGACTCAGAGTGGATGGGTGGAGACGAACCCCCACCCCAAAGTGCCATGGAGTCAGAGTGGGACGAAGAGCACGACACAACGCCACTGCTGTCACCAACACCCTCCACCATCGCAGAAACACTCACCACGGTTGGGCACTTTAGTGATGAGGCGTCTGGTACACTCACTGGTGCGCACAACACAGCCGTCCCGGTACAGCAGGTGGAGGTAGGAGCAGCAGAGGGACCGGGCGGTCGGAGGGCAGCCCAGGCCAAGCGAACATCTGCCGCCCAGATGGATCCCGGGTTCCTGCAGTTACCACACCCACACATAGATCCGATGCAACCACCGACCCGGAGACGAGCGAAGAGGGTGACGGGCGGCTTGCGGCGGCTGCGGTCGCAGGTGGAGGAGTCCACCCGCGTCCAGGAGCTGGGAGTGGTCCCGGTCATGTGTGCCACCCAGGCTGACACCGCACGGGTGGCGTCCGCGGTGGAGGCAATGGTTGCGACGGTGTCAGACATGGGGAACGGTTTGCGAGGCCTGGGGCCTTCCGTGCAGGCGGCGTCTGTGGCCCAGGAAATGGCTGCCCTCTCACAGGAGGCCATGAGCCAGTGCCAGCGCCAGATGGCAGAGGCGCTCAACGCCATAGCCCAGTCTCTGCAGGCCATGGCCCAGTCTCAGCAGGCCATGGCCCAGTCTCTGCAGGCCATGGCCCAGTCTCAGCAGGCCATGGCCCAGTCTCTGCAGGCCATGGCCCAGTCTCAGCAGGCCATCGCTGAGGGCAATGGCGCCAGTGGCCATGTGCGAGCCGGCGTCCCACTGTCACAGACAGGGTTGGCCAACACCCTGGGCTCCATGGCTGCAAACCTGCAGACCCCTGTCGATACCAGCACGGGCCTCCAGGACTGGCAGCGCCAGATGTCGGGGGGGCGTCGGATGGCCAGTCCGTTCGCATCCCCCACCCATGTAGAGGCCTGGGGGCCATCGGGCACCCCGAGGGAGGAGGAGGTGGTGTGGTCCGTCCCGGCTCCCTCTGTAGGGGAGGTCCCGGTACACCGCGACACCTCGGACTCCCCCCCTTCCGTCCCAGGTGCATCGGGTGGGCAACGGGCAGGACAGGCTGGCAGCTCGCCATCCCAGTCGCCCGGGCCGCAGCCTGGCCCATCTAGGCCTGGACGCCCCAGGAAACGGCCGCCAAAGGGATCCAGTATCAGAGGGCAGGAATCACAGGAGTCCCCCTCCAGTTCTGCTGTACCGTCTGGGGAACCACGTAGACGTAGTCAAAGGGCCCGTAAGGCCAAACAATTAGACACTGAGTAAGTTGGCACGGGTGCAGGGCACAGATGAGTTTTAGGGGCTAGGGCACGTGCATGAACTCCTTTGGTTATTAAAGTCAATGTTACACCTACCGAAGCTGCCTTTGTGCTCTGTCCAAAGTGTGCGGGCGTGTCATGTACGTTGAGCGCAAGTGTGTGTGTGAGGGGTGGTCTTACCTCAGCCCCAGGTGAGTCTGCCCCCTTCCCCCTGGGCCGCCATCAACATCCCCCGGGCAGAGGACGGGACCGTGCGCTGCAGTGTCACAGCCGCATGCAGGGATGGTCCGGGTGGATGGTGGTACTGTGGCCATGGGTCAGACATAGTCCAACGATGTAGAGCCAGGAGTTCATCGCAGGGCGGGTTGTCATCATCCTCCATGGCCTGCGATAGACACGCGTCCACCCGCAACTGTGTGAGCCCGGCCCGTTGTGCCGCCGGTGGATCGGCAATGGGGGGGGGGGTGGTGGTGTGCATGCGGGTGGGGTGGGTGGGGTTGGGGAGGGGGGTGAGGGTGCTGGGTGGGTGGATGGGTGGGGGGTGTGGGTGGTCGGCTGTTGCCATGGTGTGCGGTCTGTGGCCATACTACCCGATTCCCACGCCCATCTAGTCAGTGAAGCGGGCGGCTATCAGTCTGTCCCGTGCCCGCTGGGCCAGCCGGTAACGGTGGACAGCCACCCGCCTGTGTCTACCCCGTCTGCCCTGACCATTGCCCCCATCCCCCTCATCTGGGGAGGACTGTGCCTCTTCCTGCTGCTCCTCCACTCCGCCCTCCTCTGCCTGCGGCACATCGCCCCTCTGCTGGGCTATGTTGTGCAGGACGCAGCACACCACAATGATGCGGCCGACCCTATCTAACCGATACTGGAGGGCGCCCCCAGGGAGGTCCAGGCACCTGAAACGCATCTTCAGCATGCCAAAGCACCTCTCGATCACTCCCCTTGTCGCTACATGGGCATCATTGTAGCGGTTCTCCGCCTCATTGCGTGGCCTCCGTATAGGCGTCATCAGCCACGATCGCAATGGGTAGCCCCTGTCGCCCAGCAACCAGCCCCTCAGCCGGGGATGGCGTCCCTCGTACATGCCGGGGATGGATGACCGCGACAACACGAATGAGTCGTGTACACTGCTTGGGTGACGGGCGCAGACGTGCAGGATCATTATGCGGTGGTCGCAGACCACCTGTACGTTCATCGAATAGGTCCCCTTCCTAATACTGAACACGGCCCTGTTATCTGCAGGTGGCCGCACAGCGACGTGCATCCCATTGATCGCGCCCTGGACCATGGGGAACCCGGCCACGGCAGAGAAGCCCACGGCCCGGGCATCTTGGCAGGCCCGGTCCACGGGGAAGCGGATGTAGCGGTGCGCCATGGCATAAAGGGCATCTGTCACTGCCCGGATGCACCGGTGCAACGATGTCTGCGATATGCCGGACAGGTCCCCACTCGGTGCCTGGAATGACCCCGTTGCATAAACGTTCAGGGCCACCGTAACCTTGACGGACACGGGGAGAGGGTGTCCCCCGCCAGTGCCACGCGGTGACAGGTGTGCCAGCAGATGGCAGATGTGTGCCACGGTTTCCCGGCTCATCCGGAGTCTCCTCCTGCATTCCCGGTCCATGAGGTCCTGGTATGACTGCCGGGGCCTGTACACACGGGGCGCCCTCGGGTGCCTCCGTTGCCGTGGGGCCGCGACGTCCTCCTCCCCCTCCTCGTCCTGTCGGTCAGGTGTCCCTCCAGCCTGGGCGGCTGCCGCCTGCCCCTCTGCGGCAGCCTGCGCCGCCTCTCTGGCACGCTCCTCCTCCTCCTCCTCCTCCTCATCCAGGGCAACATAGACATGAACGGTTGCCACCACGGCGGCCAACATCGCTGGATGATCTGAAAACATGACGGCCTGGTGGGGGGGAGGGGAACGACGACATGTCACATTGCCCATATCCCCTCCTCCCCCCAGCCAGGTGGCATGGACCGCATGGGTCCAACTGTTGGAGGCTGGCACCTGGCCAGGTGGACCAACTCATTTGCCCTCCCATCACCCTCCTCGGCACGGACCCCCTCCCCAACCTCCACCCCAGCACGGACCCCCCACAACCCCCAACCTCCACCCCAGCACGGACCCCCCCAACCCCCAACCTCCACCCCGGCACGGACCCCCCCCAATCCCCAATCTCCACCCCAGCACGGACCCCCTCCCCAACCTCCACCCCAGCACGGACCCCCCCCAACCCCCAACCTCCACCCCGGCACGGACCCCCCCCAACCCCCAACCTCCACCCCAGCACGGACCCCCTCCCCAACCTCCACCCCAGCACGGACCCCCCCCAACCCCAAACCTCCACCCCAGCACGGACCCCCCCAACCCCCAACCTCCACCCCAGCACGGACCCCCTCCCCAACCTCCACCCCAGCACGGACCCCCCCAACCCCCAACCTCCACCCCAGCACGGACCCCCTCCCCAACCTCCACCCCAGCACGGACCCCCCCAGCCCCCAACCTCCACCCCAGCACGGACCCCCCCCCAACCCCCAACCTCCACCCCGGCACGGACCCCCTCCCCAACCTCCACCCCAACACGGACCCCTCCCAACCCCCAACCTCCACCCCGGCACGGACCCCCCCCCAACCCCCAACCTCCACCCCAGCACGGACCCCCTCCCCAACCTCCACCCCAGCACGGACCCCCCCCAACCCCCAACCTCCACCCCAGCACGGACCCCCCCCAACCCCCAACCTCCACCCCGGCACGGACCCCCTCCCCAACCTCCACCCCGGCACGGACCCCCTCCCGGCACTCCCCCGGAGCCCAGCCTACTCTAACCACCCCACCCCCCCCGCCGCACACACACACACAAGCCGAGACACACCTCTCCTCACGCAATCAGTCTGCGGCCACGCCATTTCCTGCCCAGAGCCAACCCCCCAGGCCGTCACTCACCTCCTCGCTGGTCGGCGTGAGCCTGGAGCATCGGGTCACGCCGATGAAAAGGAGGTTTGATTCACGTCGACGTGAACGGTCATCACGTCGACGGGACTTCGGCCCATCCGGAAGGGAGAATATCGGCAGGCCGAAAATCGGCTGCCTTGCGCAGACCCGTGACATTCTCCGCGGCAGCGGCGCCATTAACGCCCCGCCGACCTTTCTCCCTTCGGAGACTTCGGCGGGGGCGGGATTCACGGCGGCCAACGGCCATTCTCCGACCCGGCAGGGGGTCGGTGAATGACGCCCCTTGTCTTCGCTTTTCACAGAATGCAGTGTACCAAATCATTTTGCTAAATTTTATTCATTGATCAATGAAATGGGAATGCGCAACTGAAATCTGTACAAACATATCAAGACATTGATGTCAGGAAATTTAACCCGGCCTGCATGTCATTCCTCATTTTATTAAATCAGTTTATCCTTTGGATCTTACTCAGACCTTTCATTTCAATGGTGCAAAGTCCCTGTTCAAATGCCCTTCAGACTGAATGCATCTTGGTACCAATGAAAGAAATCATTGAGATTTCCTTCGGCTGATATGTGGTGCAGAATGAGACTTTCATCTCTCACAGACTGAGCTGGATTCAAACACAATTTACAAAGGTGAAAGAACAGTATGTGTCTCCTAAGCAACACAGTCTCCAAGACAGTTTGACCTTGGATTTCTCCTGTTTACTTGATCCATTCATGTAAAATTCTTATTTTTAAAAACAAAATCCTTGAGTTAAAGATGATTAAATGCTTCATTAAAAGAACTGACAGAAATATTGTACATAATGTCTTCATTACTGACATGTTAATTACCACTGTAATATTTCAAGGCCTTATTCGGGTTTGGATCCATTACTCCCATCTTTAATTATACCTTGAGGACAATGAATCTAGATGCTTGTATGATTTTCTTTGGTACACTCTGCCACCTAAGCAGGTATTCAGGAACTTTTATAACTACTCTCTAAATATAACCTGTATTACTGAGTATCATTCATGTCAATACATAATGAGTAAGAATTTTTAAAAATTAATAGCCCCAATCTTCCAGTCAGGAATGTTATGTATTTCTCAGGTCACTACATAAGACATAGGAGCAGAATTAGGCCACTTGGCCCATCAAGTCTGCTCCGCCATTCAATCATGGCTGATATTTTTCTCATCACCATTCTCCTGCCTTCTCCCCATAACCCCTGATCCCCTTGTTAATCAAGAACCTATCTATCTCTGCATTAAAGACACTCAGTGAATTGACGTCCACTGCCTTCTGCGGCAAAGTGTTCCACAGATTCACCACCCTCTGGCTGAAAAAATTCCTCCTCACCTCTGTTTTAAAGGATCGTCCCTTTAATCTGAGATGGTGTCCTCTGGTTCTAGTTTTTCCGACAAGTGGAAACATCCTCTCCACGTCCACTCTATCCAGGCCTCGCAGTATCTTGTACATTTCAATAAGATCCCCTCTCATCCTTCTAAACTCCAACAAGTACAGACCCAGAGCCCTCAAATGTTCCTCATTCGACAAGTTCTTCATTCCAGGGATCATTCTTGTGAACCTCCTCTGGACCCTTTCCAAGGCCAGCACATCCTTCCTTAGATATGGGGCCCAAAACTGCTCACAATACTCCAAATGGGGTCTGACCAGAGCCTTAAACAGCCTCAGAAGTACAACCCTGGTCTTGTATTCTAGCCCTCTTGACATGAATGCTAACATTGCATTTGCCTTCTTAACTGCCGACTGAACCTGCACAGTAACCTTAAGAGAATTGTGAACAAGGACTCCCAAGTCCCTTTGTGCTTCTGCTTTCCGAAGCATTTCCCCATTTAGAAACTAGTCTATGCCCAGATTCCTCCTTCCAAAGTGCATAACCTCACACTTTTCCACATTGTATTTCATTTGCCACTTCATTGCCCACTCTCCTCGCTTGTCCAAGTCCTTCTGCAGCCCCCTTACTTCCTCAATATTACCTATCCCTCTACAGATCTTTGTATCATCTGCAAACTTAGCAACAATGCCTTCAGTACCTTCTTCCAGATCATTAATGTATATTGTGAAAAGTTGTGGTCCCAGCACAGATCCCTGAGGCACACCACTAGTCACCGGCTGCCACCCTGAAAAAGACCCCTTTATCCCCACTCTTTGCCTTCTGCCAGTCAGCCAATCCTCTATCCATGCCAGGATCTTACCCTGAACACCATGGGCTTTTAACTTATTGAACAGTCTCCTATGCGGCACCTTGTGGAAATCTAAATAAATCAAGTCCACTGATTCTCCTTTGTCTAACTTTCTTGTTACCTCCTCAAAGAACTCTAACAGATTCAGATTTGTCAGACACGACCTCCCTTTGACAAAGCCGTGCTGACTCAGTCCTATTTTATCATGCACTTCCAAATGCTTCGCGATCTCATCTTTAACAACAGATTCTAAAATCTTACCAATGACCGAAGTCAGGCTAACCGGCCTATAATTTCCTGTCTTCTGCCTCCCTCTCTTCTTAAACAGTGATGTTACATTAGCCACCTTCCAGTCCTCTGGGGCCCGTCCTGCCTCCAATGATTCCTGAAAGATCATTACTAATGCCTCCACAATTTCCTCAGCTATCTCTTTTAGGACCCTGGGGTGTAGTCCATCCGGTCCAGTGACTTATGCACCTTCAGACCTTTCAGTTTCCCCAGAACCTTCTCCTTAGTAATGGTCATTGCACTCACCTCTGCCCCCTGGTTCTCCTGGTGCTCTGGCATCCCACTGGTGTCTTCCACCATGAAGACTGATGCAAAGTAACTATTCAGTTCATCTGCCATTTCTTTGTTTCCTATTATTACTTCTCCAGCCACATATTCTAGTGGTCCAATGTCTATTTTTGTCTCTCTCTTATCTTTTATATATTGAAACAATCTCTTCCTATCTTCCTTTATATTACTAGCTAGCGTGCACTCGTAATTCACCTTCTCCCCCCTTATTGCTTTTTTAGTTGTCCTCTGCTCGCTTTTAAAGGCTTTCCAATCCTCTGGTTTCCCACAAATCTCGCCACTTTGTGTGCTTTTTCCTTAGCCTTTATGCCTTTAGTCCTTGACATCCCTCGTCAGCCATGGATGCCTTGTCCTCCCCTTAGCATGTTTCCTCCTCCTTGGGATGAATTTCTGTTGTGCCTCCCTAATAACCCCCCAAAACTCCTGCCATTGCAGTTCCACTGTTTTCCCTGCTGGCTCCTTCTCCAATCGACTCTGGCCAGCTCCTCCCTCATGTCTTTGTAGTTACCCTTATTTAATCGTAATACCGTTACATCTGATTGCAGCTTCTCCCTCTCAAACTGCAGGGTAAATTCTATCATATTGTGATCACTGCTCCATAAGGGTTCCTTCACCTTAAGTTCCCTAATCAAGCCTGCCTCATTCCACATCACCAAATCCAGAATTGCCTGTTCCCTAGTAGGCTCTGTCACAAACTGTTTCAAAAAACCATCTCTTAGACATTCCACAAATTCCATTTCTTGGGATCCACTACCAACCTGATTTTCCCAGTCCACCTGCATATTTAAGTCCCCCATGATGATTGTAATATTGCCTTTTTACATGCCTTTTCTATCTCCTGATTCATTTTCTGCCCCACATCCTGACTACTGCTAGGGGGCCTGTACATAACTCCCATCAGGGTCTTTTTTACCTTTACGATTCCTCAACTCTACCCACAGACATTCTATGCCTTATGATTCTATATCGCTCCTTGCTAACGATTTAACTTCATTCCTTACTAACAATGCAACCCCACCCCCTTTGCCCATCTGCCTGTCCTTTCGATAGGACATGTATCCTTGGATATTTAGATCCCAGCCCTCATCCCCTTGCAGCCACATCTCTGTGATGCCCACAACCTCATACCGGCCAATTTCAATGTGCGCAACAAGGTTATTTACCTTGTTCCATATACTGCGCGCATTTAGGTACAACACCCTCAATCCTGCATTGGCCATCTCCCTTTTCACACTTTCCTCAGTCACTGTCCACTGTACTGTGGCCCTTTTTGATTTTTGAGTATGACTTCTCTGCCTTACCCTTTCCCCCTTACTGCTTTTTGTTTCTAGCCCCGTTTTACTTCCCTCCGACTTCCTACATTGGGTCCCACCCCCCTGCCACATTAGTTTAAACCCTCCCCAACAGCTCTAGCAAATACACCCCTAGGACATCGGTTCCAGTCCTGCTCAGATGCAGACCGTCCGGTTTGTACTGGTCCCACCGCCCCCAGAACCGGTTCCAATGCCCCAGGAATTTGAATCCCTCCGTCTTGCACCATCTCTCGAGCCACGCATTCATCCTATATATCCTGACATTCCTACTCTGACTAGCTCGTGGCACTGGTAGCAATCCTGAGATTACTACCTTTGAGGTCCTACTTTTTAGTTTTGGCCCAAGCACTGATCCCCAAGGGACCATATGAGTCACTGCATGCAACTTCAAAAAAGACCTGTATATTCCTATCTTCTGTTTCCTGTCTGCTAAACAATTCTCAACCCAGGCTGATATATTACCCCCAATCCCATGTGCTTTAATTTTGCAAACTGGCCTTTCATGTGGGACTTACATATATAGATACATAGAAGATAGGAGCAGGAGGAGGCCTTTTGGCTCGTCGAGCCTGCTCCGCCATTCATCACGATCATGGCTGAACATCCAACTCAATAGCCTAATCCTGCTTTCTCCCCATAGCCTTTGATCCCATTCTCAAAAACTTTCTGAAAATCCAAATTCACCACATCCATTGGTTCACCCTTACCTGTTCTAGTAGTTGCGGTCTCAAAAACTCCAGTAGGTTTGTCAAACATCATTTCACTTTCATAAATTCATAAATTCATACTGTGGGCAGCACGGTAGCACAGTAGTTAGTACAATTGCTTCACAGCTCTAGGGTCCCAGGTCCGATTCCCAACTTGGGTCACTGTCTGTCCGGAGTCTGCACGTCCTCCCCGTGTCTGCGTGGTTTCCTCTGGGTGCTCCGGTTTCCTCCCACAGTCCAAAGATATACAGGTTAGGTGGATTGGCCATGCTAAATTGCCCTTTGTGTCAAAAAGGTCAGGTGGGTTACGAGGGTGGGGTGGAGGCGGGTGCTCTTTCCAAGGGCCGGTGCAGACTCGATGGGCCGAATGGCCTCTTTCTGCACTGTAGATTTTATGATCCTATGATTCTGTGTTGACTTTGTTTAATCCCATTGATATTTTCTAAGCGTCCTGTTATCACATCCTGTTATCACATAAGTTCTAGCATTTTGCCTATTACTGATGTTAGGCTAACTGGTCTGTAATTCCCTATGTTCTCCTTCCATCCATTTTAAAATAACAGGGCGATATTTGCCAGCCTGCAATCTGCCGGAATTGATCAAGAACTTATAAAAATTTGGAATGTGATTAACAACGTATTCACCATTTCCATGGGTACTTCCTTCAGTATCCCGGGATGTAGATTATCAGGCTCTGGGGATTTATTGGCTGTCAGCCCCATTAATTTCCCCAGCACTATTTTTCTACTAAAACTAATTGCCTACAATTCATCTATCTCACTAGATCCTTGGTTGCTTAGCATTTCAGGGAGACAGAGTTAAAGTAGTTGTTTAATTGCTCTGCCATTTCCAGGCTCTCTGGTATAAATTCTCCTGTTTCAGACTGCAAGGGACCTTCATTTTTAAAATGTTTTAAATCATTTATTTGATGTGGGTGTCGCTGATTAGACCAGCATTTATTGCCATCTCTAGTTGCCCTTAAGAAGGTGTTGGGGAACTGCTTCTTGAACCACTGCAGTCCCTGAAATTTAAATGCACCCACAGTGCAGTTAGGGTGGGAGATCCAGGATGTTGACCCAGCAACAGTGAAGGAACGGCAATATACTTCCAAGTCAGGGTGGTGAGTGACTTGGAGGGGAACCTCGAGGTGGTGAGGCTCCCATGTATCTGTTGCTCTTGTCCTTCTAAATGGTAGTGGTCATAGGTTTGGAAGGTGCTGCCTAAGGAACCTTGACGAGTTCCTGCAGTGCATCCTGTAGATGGTACACATGGCTGTCACTGTTCGTTGGTGATGGAGGGATTGAATGTTTGTGGAAGGGGGAGCAATCAAGCAGGCTGCTTTGTCCTGGATGGTGTTGAGCTTCTTGAGTGTTGCTGGAGCTGCACTCATCCAGGCAAGTGGAGAGTAATCCATTACATTCCCGACTTGTACCTTGTAGATGGTGGCAAGCTTTTGGGGTCAGCAGGTGAGTTACCCGTCGTAGGATTCCTAGCCTTTGACCTGCTCTTGTAGCCACGGCATTAATATGACTAGGCTGTTCCGCTTCTGATCAATGGTAACCCCCAGGATGTTGATTGTGAGGGTTTCAGCGATGGTGATGTCAAGGGGCAATGATTAGATCCTCTCTTATAGGCACTTGCATGGAGGGAACGTAACGTGCCACTTGTCAGCCCAAGCCTGGATATTGTCCAGGTCTTGCTGCACTTGGACATGGACTGCTTCATTATCTGAGGAGTCATGAATGGTGCTGAACATTGTGCAGTCATCCACAAATATCCCCACTTCTGATCTTATGATCGAAGACAGCTCATTGATGAAACAGCTGAAGGTGGTTGGACCTAAGTCACTACCCTGAGGAACTCTTGCCATGATGCCCTGGAGCTGAGATGATTGACCTCCAACCACCACAGCCACCTTCCTCTGTGCCAGCTTTGACTCTAACCAGGGGAGAGTTTTACCCCTGATTCCCATTGACTCCAGTTTAGCTAGGGCTCCTTGATGCAGTACTCGGTCAAATGCTGCCTTGATGTTAAGGGCAGTCACTCTCACCTCATCTCTGACATTCAGCTCTTTTGTCCATCTTTTAACCAAGGCTGTAATGAGGGCAGGAGCTGAGTGACTCTGGCGGAACCCAAACTGAGCTTCCGTGATCGTGTTATTGTTGACAAGTGCTGCTTGTTAGCATTATTGATGACTCCTTCCAATACTGCTGATGATAAGAACATAAGAACATAAGAACTAGGAGCAGGAGTAGGCCATCTGGCCCCTCGAGCCTGCTCCGCTATTCAATGAGATCATGGCTGATCTTTTGTGGACTCAGCTCACTTTCTGGCTCGAATACCATGACCCTTAATCCCTTTATTCTTCAAAAAACTATCTATCTTTATCTTAAAAACATTTAATGAAGGAGCCTCAACTGCTTCACTGGGCAAGGAATTCCATAGATTCACAACCCTTTGGGTGAAGAAGTTCCTCCTAAACTCAGTCCTAAATCTACTTCCCCTTATTTTGAGGCTATGCCCCCCAGTTCTGCTTTCACCCGCCAGTGGAAACAACCTGCCCGCATCTATCCTATCTATTCCCTTCATAATTTTTCTGTTTCTATAAGACCCCCCCGGATCCTTCTAAATTCCAATGAGTGCAGTCCCAGTCTACTCAACCTCTCCTCGTAATCCAACCCCTTCAACTCAAGGATTAACCTAGTGAATCTCCTCTGCACACCCTCCAGTGCCAGTACGTCCTTTCTCAGGTAAGGAGACCAAAACTGAACACAATACTCCAGGTGTGGCCTGACTAACCCCTTATACAATTGCAGCATAACCTCCCGAGCCTTAAACTCCATCCCTCTAGCAATGAAGGACAAAATTCTATTCGCCTTCTTAATCACCTGTTGCACCTGTAAACCAACGTTTTGCAACTCATGCACTAGCACACCCAGGTCTCTCTGCACAGCAGCATGTTTTAATATTTTATCATTTAAATAATAATCCCTTTTGCTGTTATTCCTACCAAAATGGATAACCTCACATTTTTCAACATTGTATTCCATCTGCCAGACCCTAGCCCATTCACTTAACCTATCCAAATCCCTCTGCAGACTTCCGGTATCCTCTGCACTTTTTGTTATGTTTACACCTAAGTAGCAAAGAACCAGCACAAGATAGACAAAACGGCAAAGCTCTTTGGGGGGTTTGTTCGGCAGATGGAGAGTACACTGATAGGGCAGTAATTGGCTCGGTGGGATTTGTCCTGTTTCTTGTGAATAGGACACACCTGGGCAATTTTCCACATTGCCAGGTAGATACCAGTGTTGTACATGTACTGGAACCGATTGGCTAGGGGTGTAGCAAGTTTTGAAGCACAAGCTTTCAGTATTATTGCTGAAATATTGTCAGGGCCCATAGCCTTTGCAATATACAGTGCATTCAGCTGTTTCCTGATGTAACATGGAATGAATCGTATCAGATAACGAGTGATAATTGTGATGCTGGGGATCTCTGGAGGAGGCCAACATGCATCATCTACTCGGCACTTCTGGCTGAAGATCATTGCGAATGCTTCAGCCTTATTTTTTGCACATATGTGTTGGGCTCGTCTGTCATTGAGGATGTGGAGCCTCCTCCTCCAGAGAGCTGTTTAATTGACCACCACCATTCACGGCTGGATGTGGCAGGACTGCAGAGTTGAGATCTGATGTGCTCGTTGTGGAATCGCTTATCTCTGTCTATTACTTGCTGCTTATGCTATTTGGCACACAAGTAGTTCTGTGTTGTAGCTTCACCAGGTTGACATCTCATTTTTAAGTATGCCTGGTGTTGCTCCTGACATGCTCTCCTGCACTTGTCATTGAACCAGGGTTGCTCCCCTGGCTTGGTGGTAATGGCAGAGGGGGGATATGCCGGGTCATGAGGTTGCTGATTGTGGTTGAGTACAATTCTGCTGCTGATGGCCCACAGCACCTAATGGATGCCCAGTCTTGAGTTCCTGGATCTGTTCAAAGTCTATCCCATTTAGCACAATGGTAGTGCCATGCAACACAATGGAGGATATCCTCAATGTGAAGATGGGACTTAGTCTCCACAAGGACTGTGCAGTGGTCTCTTCTGTCAATACTGTCATGGACAGATGCATCTGCACAGGTAGGTTGATGAGGAAGAGGTCAAGTATGTTTTTCCTTCTTGTTGGTCCCCTCACCACCTGCTGCAGTCCCAGTCTAGCAACTATGTCCTTTAGGACCCGGCCAGCTCGGTCTGTGATGCTATTACTGAGCAACTCTTGGTGGACATTGAAGTCCCCCATCCAAAGTATATGCTGTGCCCTTGCCACCCTCAGTGCTTCCTCCAAGTCGTGTTCAACATGGAGGAGTACTGATTCACCAGCTGATGGGGGAAAGAACGTGGCAATCAGAAGGAGGTTTCCTTACCCATGTTTAACCTGAAGCCATGAGACTTAATTTCAATGTTGGGGACTCACATTGCAACTCCCTCCCAACTGTATATCACTGTGTCACTACCTCTGCTGGGTCTTTGTCAATGAGACATGACATACCCAGGAATGGTGATAGTGGTGTCTGGGACATTGGCTATAAGGTATGATTCTGTGAGTATGACTGTGTCAGGCTGTTGCTTGACTAGTCTGTGAGACAGCTCTTACAACTTTGGTACAATCCCCCAGATGTTAGTAAGGAGGACTATGCAGGTTTGACAGAGCTTGGTTTGCTGTTGTTGATTCCGGTGTCTGGTTCGATGCTGGGTGGGTCGCTTGCTTACATTTCCTTTTTTCTGTAGAGGTTGAATAAAACTGAGTGGCTTGCTAGGCCATTTCAAACGGTGCTTAAGAGTCAACTATATTGCTGTGGGTCTAGAGTCACATATAGGCCAGACCAGGTAAGGATGGCAGATTTCTTCCCTGAAGGACATTAGTGAACCAGATGGGTTCTTATAACATTCGACAATTGTTTCATGGTCATCACGAGACTTTTAATTACAGGTATTTTATTGAGATTAAATTCTACCACCTGCCATGGTGGATTACTAGTCCAGCAACAATATCACTACGCCACCTCCTCCCTGAGGTGTTCTTCACTGAACACTTTCTTTTCATAGAATCATAGAATTTAACAGTGAAGAAGGAGGCCATTCGGCCCATCAAGTCTGCATAGGTCCTTGGAAAGAGCACCCTACTTAAGCCCACATCTCAACCCTATCCCCGTAACCCAGTAACCCCACCTATCCTTTTTTGGACACTAAGGGCAATTTTAGCATGGCCAATCCACCTAACCTGCCCATCTTTGGACTGTGGGAGGAAACCGGAGCACCCGGAGGAAACCCACGCGGACAGAGGGTGAACGTGCAGACTGTACAGACAGTGACCCAAATCGGGAATCAAACCTGGTACCCTGAAGCTGTGAAGCAACAGTGCTGACCACTGTGCTACCGTGCCAGCCATATACTCACAGAAGCTTTTGCAGTCCACTTTTATGCTACTTTCAAATGTACTCTCATATTCTATTTATCCCCTCTTTCTCTATCTCTTTTTCTTCTTTTGCTTTACACTGAACTACTGGCAGTCCTCAGCTTGCTACTTTTTCTAACAGCTTTATATGACTCCCCTTTGAATCTACACTTATCCTTATTTTTTTTAAAGTCATGGTTGGGCTGCTTTTCTTGTTGTGGTTCTTCCAGTTAATGTTTTTACACTACTGAGTGATTGTTGTTCGTGTAAGTTTTAAGTATATTGTTGCATTGTTGACACTGTTGTTGGATTTCCTCCAGTTTCGAAGTGTGCTTATACCATTGAACTTAATGCTGGGGTTGAGGATGGGGTGAAGATTGTGCATAGTTGAACCTACATCTCCCTCTTTCCAATCTCACTGTGGAGTCCAACCGGACCCTGTCCATGTGGGGTAATATTGTCAAAGTACAAACTCAGTACAGCTCAGTGTTCTTTGGCCTGTTTATTGTGCCATCACTAACATACAAACACCAGTGTCCTACTACTTTCAATTTCTTTTCATGAAATTTAAAGTACCCTTTTCTTTTTTTTTCCAATTAAGAGACAATTTAACGTGGCCAATCCACCGACACTGCACATCTTTGGGCTGTGGGAGTGAGATCCACGCAGACATGGGAAGAATGTGTATACTCCACACGGACAGTGACCCGGGGCCGGGATGGAACCCCGGTCCTCAGCGCTGTGAGGCAGCAGTGCTAACCACTGCACCAGCGTGCTGTCCTATTCCTTTAAATTTCAATTAATATCCAAATATACTGTTCCCTTTTACTGTCCTTAATTTAACCCTGGCAATCAGAGAGGAAGATATGTCCCTACCTCTCTGGATGATCAATCCCACTCACAGCTATCCTTGGAAATCACTAATTTGTTATTCCTAAACACACATTCCTTATGGCAGGGTTTTTCAAAGTCAGGGTCCCGACGCATGGTTGGGTCAGTGGTGGGTGCCGGGAGGATCTTGGAATGATCGGGTGTGCCGTTCGTGCCGTAGTCCTGATCGTGGGAGGAGCGCCCATCATTTACCTTGAGGAGTTTGAAAATATCTGCGGCTCCAACGACTCCGGCAAGTCAGCAAAGGGGGAAGGTCATTAAGGTGGAGACAGAAAACTAAATGTCTGCAGCTGGGGGCTGATCCACGGTTTGTGTGGAGATGCCCGAATATTGGCAGGTGACGGGAGGTTTTGTTCCGGGTGCTTGGGGTGAGTGAGACCCGGCGATTGAGGGGGAGGTGATGCCACTCCATCCCCACAGTCAGGAGGAAGATTCCCCCCCCCCCCCCCCCCCACCCCACCTGTGAGGATTTGGATCCGATTCCCGGAGCACCTGCACCCGAAGCTTGGTGGGCTGCACCTCCACCGCCCCCCCCCCCCCCCCCCACCACCCCCATTCCCCTACCCCTACCCCCTACCCCACCCGGTGTGGCTCCTCTCAGTGATTTATCCGGGGAAATGAGGCTTGTGCTGGCCTAAGAGTTCATCTGCCGAACCAGGCCCTGGTGACTGAGCACCACCCCCACTACCACCACCCCTGGCCCTGTTCGGGGTGGGACCCAGCACCTGGTTTGTGGTTTGGTTTTGTGCGGGGTTACTGAACACCAGGTTTTATTTTTATCTGGGTGGGGGGCTGTATTTGGTGAAGCCCTGGGCCACACTGAGTGCCGGGCTCAGAAATGACAGTATTCTCAGGAGTTGTGTCCATGGCTTTTTACATTTTATTTGAGGATCTGAGGTCACATTTTGAAAATAAGTCCCTGCCTCTACTGAGAAGGACTCCTCTCTTATGATATCAACCGAACTGTGGTGTAAAATGATGTGAACCCTGAAAAGTGTATAGCTTATTTTGGTATTCGTGCAGGAGACCATAATGTTTGGAGAATGCAAGTTTCAGTGTTGTACCTTCTCAAGCATTGAACTTCTGTGACACGACTCAAAATTGCTACCTTGAAGAAATGTACCAGTTTTGCATTTTGACGTGGATTATAAAGAAATTGCATTCTGGAAAAATAATAGATTTTTAAAGCTAGATTGCGATACGAGCTGAAATAATTCTCTGTACTATTGGTTATGTGGTGATCTCTGGTGCCTACCTGTCAAAATAAAATACTTACTGCAAACAATAAAAAAGAGAATGGCGTCCGCTACCGCCTTTTCAATCAAAATAAATTAGGTTGTGTGAAGTGTTCCATAAAGAAGTGACAGCAGAGAGCAGGTCATGCGCCCCGAATGCACATTTAATGTTAAGCTCCGTCCAAATATGTTCTTTTGGTGCCAAACATAGAGCAGTGTTGCTCGCATTTTCCAGCTGTTGGCAAGAAAGGCAAGTGAACTGTGAAGACAAATGGTTTTCTTAAAAGTAAGAGAAGTCCAGAGACTCATCGGGGAGTTGCTGTCTCGTAGACAGGAGGTGCCTGGCGTATGGTTTGTTGAGTGGCCAAACGTAATGTCCCTTTAGGAGCTCCATCGCTTTGGAGTAAGTGGGCGCATCCCGGATGAGAGGAAAAATGTCAGGGCTCACCCGTGAATAAAGGACTTGGAGCTTCTGCGTGTCCGAGGGTTCCTCAGCGGATGTTCGGAGGTAGCTTTCGAAGATAAACATAGAATATAAACATAGAAAATACAGCACAGAACAGGCCCTTCGGCCCACGATGTTGTGCCGAACCTTTGTCCTAGATTAATCATAGATTATCATTGAATTTACAGTGCAGAAGGAGGCCATTTGGCCCTTTGAGTCTGCACCGGCTCTTGGAAAGAGCACCCTACCCAAACTCAACACCTTCACCCAACACCAAGGGCAATTTGGACATTAAGGGCAATTTATCATTGGCCAATTCACCTAACCCGCACATCTTTGGATTGTGGGAGGAAACCGGAACACCCGGAGGAAACCCACGCAGACATGGGGAGGACGTGCAGACTCCGCACAGTCAGTGACCCAAGCCGGAATCGAACCTGGGACCCTGGAGCTGTGAAGCAATTGTGCTATCCACAATGCTACCATGCTGCCCTTGAGAACAAATAAATCTACACTATATCATTTAACCGTAATCCATGTACCTATCCAATAGCTGCTTAAAGGTCCCTAATGTTTCCGACTCAACTCCTTCCACAGGCAGTGCATTCCATGCCCCCACTACTCTCTGGGTAAAGAACCTACCTCTGATATCCCTCCTATATCTTCCACCTTTCACCTTAAATTTATGTCCCCTTGTAATGGTTTGTTCCACCCGGGGAAAAAGTCTCTGACTGTCTACTCTATCTATTCCCCTGATCATCTTATAAACCTCTATCAAGTCGCCCCTCATCCTTCTCCGTTCTAATGAGAAAAGGCCTAGCACCCTCAACCTTTCCTCGTAAGACCTACTCTCCATTCCAGGCAACATCCTGGTAAATCTTCTTTGCACCTTTTCCAAAGCTTCCACATCCTTCCTAAAATGAGGCGACCAGAACTGTACACAGTACTCCAGTGGTCAAAAGCAGACGTAGCGTTGGCTGCTTTTAGGCTCACTGCAGGTGATCAGACTTGGTGCGAAGATCCATCGTTTTAAAAATCTTTGCACAATAAATTGATGCACTATCAATTACCACAAAGATGAGAGTAGTGGAAGAATCAAGGCTTTATGGAGCAAAAATGTTGTGCCTCCTGTAGCTGCCACCTGAATGGCTGCAGCACCGGCGAGCACTCACATTTATACACCGCCTACTGGGCGGAGCCAGCAGGCAGGAATTTACCCATGTACCTCTATTATACGTGTCTTACCGTAATACATATAATACTGCTAGTGGTGACTACCACAGACTGGCAATTGGGTGGGTGAGGTAGAAAGAGTGGGTGAGTGGAAAGTGTTAGTAAGAGTTGCGGGTTTTGGGATTGTTCATTAAATTTACTTTTAAATACATTTCAACGTCTTCCAGATACAGCTTCTGATGTTCGGCACTTTCAATCTAGGTCCTGCACCTGTAAATAACAGGTGTAAATTTATGGGCATAATCAGGACATCTAGCCCAAATCTGCAGTTGTAGAGTCAGTGTCGGAGACATCCACAGAGGCTTCCAGGCAGCAACAGCTCTGTCCACCGCAAGTTGAAGTTCACGCGCAAGTAGCGCACACGTGTGCCTGTCGTGATTTCTTCTACTTCAATTAGAAGATCCAGTCACTAATTTTTTTGTAAATTATTTTACTTTACTTAACTATACATAGGAGACATGGAAGGTATTTTATACATAGTGCTATGTATCTTAGTGTCACTTTATAATCACAATAATACCTGAACAGACACCGGAATGTGGCGACTAGAGGCTTTTCCACAGTAACTTCATTGAAGCCTACTTGCGACAATAAGCGATTATTATTATTACACAAATGGATTGTAGAAAAACGAGAAGAACATTTTACTTCTGTCTTGTACTCCAATCAAATGTTTGTCCTGCAAGGGGAAATCTATCCTTTTGAATTTATTATTAGTTAAAAACGTTAGCTAAAAAAGTTCTAAAACATCACAAGAGCTTCATTGACTATATTAGCTAGTGACATGGTCTAAGAAAAAATGTCCTTTTTTCCAGGAGATTTTAGACTAAACATAATTATTTCAGTTCGAGCAGACACAGTACATTACAACAGACGTTTTATTCTTATAGAGTAAACTCTCGCAGAATATATCAAATCCTATAATTAACTATTCTAGAAGAGAGAAGGGGCAGGATTCTCCGTTGCCCGATGCCGATATCGTAATCGGCGATTGGGTGGAGAATCCCTGTTTACGACCGAATCGGGTCCGGCACCTGTTTTCGCAACCTTCACCCCCTCCAAAACAGTGTCATCGAGGAGTACGCCGCACGCCGCTGCGATGGCCTCAGGACGTTACCTGAAGACCCTCACCCAATACTCTGCCCCCAATGGGCCGGGTTCCCGATGGCGTGGAACATGTGTGCTCTCAGTTTTCATGAACACGGCGAGGCGAGGGGGTGTCCAGGGGGGCACTATCTGGCAGGTCAGGCCCGCGCATGGCTGGCATAATATTGTACGGCATGACTGCTGCAGGTCATCACCGTGCGTGTGCGGGGCCATGAATCCGGCAATTCTCCAGGCGTTTATATCGGGACTGCTGTGCATTTTACATGGCACGGCTGCTAGCCCCTCACCGGTCGGAGGATCGGTGCTGGGGCCTCGCCGATTTTTTCGTCAGAAAACCAGACATTTCCTCCGGACATAGCCACAACAAAATCGGAGAATCCAGCCCAGGGTCTGTGAGATTTACAGACTGAGACTACAACCTTTTTAATAGTGACGATGTAATATTTTATTATAAGCTTTTAAAAAAATAAATTTAGAGTACCCAATTCATTTTTTCCAATTAAGGGGCAATTTAGCTTGGCCAATCCACCTCCCCTGCACATCTTTGGGTTGTGGGGGTGAAACCCACGCAAACACGGGGAGAATGTGCAAACTCCACACAGACAGAGACCCAGAGCCAGAATCGAACCTGGGACCTCGGAGCCGTGATGTTAATCACTGCGCCACCATGCTGCCCAATTTTATGATAAACTTAAGCTTAAATCTTGTATTACATTATAATCAGAGTACAAAGTGCAAGATAAACAATTTTACCTAAATTTTATAAATCCAAATCTCAAATCCACTTACAGAAAAAACAAAGTAAGAAATCCAAACAAATAACAAACTAGTTTGATACTTAGAATCAGGGACGTCATTCTCCGACCCCCCGCCGGGTCGGAGAATGGCCGTTGGCCGCCGTGAATCCCGCCCCCGTCCCCGCCGAAGTCTCCGGTACCAGAGATTGGGCGGTGGCGGGAATCGGGCCGCGCCGGTTGGCGGGACCCCCCGCTGGATTCTCCGGCCCGGATGGACCGAAGTCCCGCCCAGAAATTGCCTGTCCCGCCGGTGTAATTAAAGCTGGTGGGCGAAATTCTCCCCCAACGGCGCGATGTCCGCCGACTGGCGCCCAGACGGTGCCAATCAGATGGCATCACGCCGGCCCAAAAGTGCGGAATGCTCCGCATCTTTGGGGGCCGAGCCCCAACATTGAGGGGCTAGGCTGGCGACGGAGGGATTTCCGCCCCGCCAGCTGGCGGAAATGGCGTTTGGTGCCCCGCCAGCTGGCACGGAAATGCGGCGCATGCGCGGGAGCGTCAGCGGCCGCTGTCAGTTTCCCGCGCATGCGCAGTGGGGAGAGTCTCTTCCGCCTCCGCTATGGTGGAAGCCGTGGCGGAGGCGGAAAGGAAAGAGTGCCCCCACGGCACAGGCCCGCCCGCGGATCGATGGGCCCTGATCTCGGGCCAGGCCACCGTGGGGGCACCCCTCGGGGTCAGATCGCCCTGCGCCCCCCCCAGGACCCCGGAACCCGCCCACGCCGCCTGGTCCCGCCGGTAAATACCAGCTTTGATTTACGCCGGCGGGGGGTTGGAGAATGACGCCCGGTATTTACCGGGGGGGGCCCGATCTGACCCCGGGGGGTGCCCCCACGGTGGCCTGGCCCGCGATCGGGGCCCACCGATCCGCGGGCGGGCCTGTGCCGTGGGGGCACTCTTTCCCTTCCGCCTCCGCCACGGCCTCCACCATGGCGGAGGCGGAAGAGACTCTCCCCACTGCACATGCGCGGGAAACTGTCGGCGGCCGCTGATGCTCCCGCGCATGCGCCGCATTTCCGCGCCATCTGGCGGGGCACCAAACGCCATTTCCGCCAGCTGGCGGGGCAACAAACGCCATTTCCGCCAGCTGGCCGGGCGGAAATCCCTCCGGCGCCGGCCTAGCCCCTCAATGTTGGGGCTCGGCCCCTAAAGATGCGGAGCATTCCGCACCTTTGGGCCGGCGTGATGCCCGTCTGATTGGCGCCGTTGGGGGAGAATTCCGCCCCAGAAGTATAAAGTATGATTTTTTCCATGTTCATCGAGCTATAAGAAAACCTTTTTAATGTTCGACTCAAGGAGGTTCTTGTGTCACCTGACTAACTTGTTTTCTTAAGTTTGTAATATAAAGAAAGTTTGCCACATTTAGAGATAATATACTGTTTTACTGTTAGACCTCTGTGCCCTGAAAATGTTTTGAGAATCGAAACAACATGTGACAGATGCAATGTTATCAGTTTAAACATGGGCCCCTGTATAGTAAAGCTTTACTTTCAAGACCCTTCTCTGTCTTTCTGCCCCTGTAAAAATAATATGTGTATTTTTCTTCAAAGGTTTATTAGCTGCATTTTATTTGAATTAAATTGACAGTCCTTTCATAGACTCCGCCAAATCCTTAACAAGATAATATTATGACAATGGTTCAATATTTGACTTGTGAATAGTTTTGAGGTGAATTAGGTTTGCTTACCTTATAGGTTTAAGATTTATTTCACAAATTGTGTGATACTATCACACTCATACAATATGAATTCACGAGTTATAAATATGAACTTAAGAAATATAAATCTGAAATGAAAACTTCCCTGTGAAATAAAATGGAGGAGTGAACGCACATTTATAGACTTCATTAGTGAACACAGGTATTTATTAATAAGAATCGTTTCGCTTCATGGCTGAAGCCTGCTCCCAAAATGACTCTGCCAAGGAGCCTTTCTCACCATGAGGTGATTCCACACCCTGAGTCCCAATTGGTCTTCCAGACTAGGTGACCGTTACTCTGCTGTGTTGCCCTTTAAGGGATGATAACCATTAAGGTCACGTGACATTTCCTTTCCTGCCAATATACCGGGCCTGCAAGAATCTGGCTGATTGTTCCCTTCTGAAAGTGTTCACTTACAAAAATTAATAATATTTCTGGACAGGGAAGTTATTAAAATACAAATGACCTTTTTGCTCATACCTTTGAGACATTCTTAAAATGCTATGACTGTTCGTATGATAATGGCTGCGTTTCTCCAACTAATTAAAAAGACTGACTTCACAGTCTTGCTGAGGACAATGGAAAAAGAGGTTGTGGTCACATGACAGAAACTAGGGCTGGGGTGCTCCAGTCCTGCCTGTGGAGGGAATCGTCAAGGGTGGGACGGAAAATTTGATGGACCAACCAAATGCCCATTGACTTCAGGCAGGGATTTTTGGTCCCATGATAGGTGTCATCAGCCATATACTCAGGGGGACGCTTATTCCCCAGGAGCTAACCCTGTAGTCATCATCCTTCCTCAAATACCTTGGGTATCCATGAGTTGCCAAGGATGACGTTGTCATGGATGCTCTCCAGGAACCTAGCGCACACCTGTGTGCAGTCAATGGCTCCCTGCGCTTGTGGAAAGCCATGATTTGGGAGAATCCCAAGGCTTTCACACCCAGCCTAGCCTGGGGCAAAATTCTCCCCCAACGGCGCGATGTCCGCCGACTGGCGCCCAAAACGGCGCCAATCAGACGGGCATGGCGCCGCCCCAAAGGTGCGGAATGCTCCGCATCTTTGGGGGCCGAGCCCCAACATTGAGGGGCTAGGCCGGCGCCAGAGGGATTTCCGCCCCGCCAGCTGGCGGAAACGGCGTTTCTTGCCCCGCCAGCTGGCGTGGAAATGACATCTCTGGGCGCCGCATGCGCGGGAGTGTCAGCGGCCGCTGACAGTTTCCCGCGCATGCGCAGTGGGGAGAGTCTCTTCCGCCTCCGCCATGGTGGAGACCGTGGCGGAGGCGGAAGGGAAAGAGTGCCCCCACGGCACAGGCCCGCCCGCGGATCGGTCGGCCCCGATTGCGGGCCAGGCCACCGTGGGGGCACCCCCCGGGGTCAGATCGCCCCGCGCCCCCCCCCCCCCAGGACCCCGGAGCCCGCCCACGCCGCCTTGTCCCGCCGGTAAATACCTACTTTAATTTACACCGGCGGGACAGGCAATTTCTCGGCTGGACTTCGGGCCATCCGGGCCGGAGAATTGAGCGGGGGGCCCGCCAACCGGCGCGGCCCGATTCCCACCCCCGCCCAATCTCCGGTACCGGAGATTTCGGCAACCGGCGGGGGCGGGATTCACGGCGGCCAACGGCCATTCTCCGACCCGCTGGGGGGTCGGAGAATGACGCCCCTGGTCCTGGTCAAAAATTATTATGTTCTGAGCCCTCGCGAACAGTGTATTGTTATGGGACAGGTTTTAGAGAAACCCAAAGTGTATCATGGAGCTCACCTGACCCATAACTTTTAATAGATTGTGGTATGGGGAGCACACGGCCCACTCTACAGGTGTGGTACAGCAGAAATGGAAAAGTATTTTTTAAAGCAGAGCAATGTTTATTCTACGAACTCAAGTTAACCTTTTTAGAACATACAGTGAACATCTTAGCAACCATCAATTCAAATACAACCCCCAAAGACTACAACACTAAGTAATCCTTTAAGCTTTCCTTTTAACATCCAAACGACTTAAAAACACCTTTTAAAAGAAGCACATTAGGTTTACATTCACTACTGGGAACATTTATAATTCTGAATTCATCAAATGATCAAGAGATAGTCTATTGATAGCAGAGAGAACAGCAGTACACCTGCTTGGTCTGGCTTCAGCTCCAACACTGAAAACAAAACTAAAACACACCCTGCAGCCTGCTCAAAAATGAAAGTAAAAAGTTGACAGACAGCCCAGCTCCACCCACTCTCTGACATCGCTGCAGTAGTAAACACCCATTTTATAAAGGTACTCTCACTACAGATATTTATATACACACCCATCTATAAACACCCATTTCTTAAAGGTACTCTCACATGACACCTCCCCCCAAGGAAAAAGAAATAACCATCAACTTCAAGATGGTTTCATTTTTCGCCTTTTCACCATTCTTTAAGAAATGCACACAGTAAATATACTTTTTCGTTTCAAAAAACAACACACGCAAACAGGTATAATAATATAGTACGTTTTATTTTTGTTCTTCTTCCTCCAACTGAAATCCATCTCGATTGACCGTTTCTTTGAATAAGAAGGTCTCTGCACGATCCGTCCATTGCTCTATGCCTCGGCATTTCTCTTTAAAGTCAGATACTTTAGTTCAATCTGATCACAGAGTTCCTTGCAATTCTCCAATACAGGAGCATTGGTTATCACAGCTTTCAGGCAGTCAAATGCCTGTTGAAAGTCCATTGTCCATTGACATTTTCAATGTTTCTTCAGCAAGTCCTTCAGTGGAGCAATCACGCTACAAAACCTTTGCACAAATGTTCGATCAAATCCACTCATGCCAAGAAATCCCATTATTTCCATTTGTCTTGAGAGCATTGAAAACTCCTCAACAACTGTTGGTTTCACATCCCGTGTGACCATTCAAACCAGTCCGATTGTATGGCCAAGGAAAGTGACTTGGGTTTTCTAAATTCACTTTTGGCTAGGTTTATCACCAAACCTGCCTCTGAAGGCGATCGAATAACTCCCTCAGATGTTTTAAATGTTCTTTCCATGTCTGGCTGAAAATGATCAGATCGTTGATGTATACCGCACAATTGGGTAATCCTGAAATAACTTTGTTAGTTAACCGTTGAAATGTGGCTGGGGCGTTTTTCAAAAAGTCACAAAAGCTGAAATCTCCTTCACCCTTTCGGATAAAGGTACCTGCCAGTAACCTTTAAGTAAATCCAATTTGGAAATAAAAGCTGATTGTCCCACTTTCTCAATGCAATCCTTCAAACAGTGGGATAGAATAAGAGTCTGTTCTTGTAACTGCATTAACCTTTCAATAGTCCACACATAACCGTTGGGTACCGTCTGATTTAGGTACCATCACTGTGGGTGACCTCCATTGGCTGCAACCCACATCAATTATGCCATTTTTAAGCATACCCTCAAACTCTTTGTTAACCTGTGCCAATTCTAAAGGGTTAGTTCTGTATGGATGTTGTTTGATTGGAACGGCATTTCCCACATCAACATCATGTATAGCCATTTTTGTACTTCCCAATTTATCTCCACAAACTTGCCCATGTGATATCAATACCTTTTTCAGGTTAGTCCGTTTTTCCTCTGGAAGGTAACTCAACAATTTATCCTAATTTTTAAGAACATCCTCGTTTTCCAATTTAATTTGAGGTATGTCAAATTCACAGTCATCTAGAATTGGTTTGTCACTTTGAGTTAGAATCATTAAAACCTCCTTTTTCTCTCCTTTCCTTTCAAAGAACCTTTTAAGCATATTCACATGAGACACTCGGTGAGGCTTCCTTCTGTCTGGTGTTTTTACCACATAATTCACCTCACTTAATTTCCTTTCAATCTGATAAGGTCCACAAAACCTAGCTTTTAAAGGCTCACCTACCACTGGTAACAACACTAAAACTTTGTCTCCACTGGCAAAACTACGAACTTTGTATTTCTTGTCCGCGATCCGCTTCATCACATTTTGTGCAACTTTCAAATGCTGTGTAGCCAATTCATCTGCTCTATTTAATCGTTCCCTAAAATTTGACACGTAATCCAATAATGTAATTTCTGATTTTTCACTCATCAATTTTTCCTTAATCAATTTAAGTGGTCCTCTTACCTCATGACCAAAAATTAGTTCAAAAGGACTAAATTTGGTAGACTCATTAGGTGCATCCCTAATTGCAAACAGTACAAATGGAATTCCTTTATCCCAATCCTCTGGATAATCTTGACAATAAGCCCTCAACATTGTCTTTAATGTCTGATACCACTCCCTGTGATTCTGGATGGTACGCAGTTGATTTAAATTGTTTTATTCCTAAGCGATCCATAAATTCTTTGAATAACATTGAGGTGAAATTTGATCCTTGATCCAACTGTATTTCTGTGGGAGTCCATATCTAGTAAAGAATTAAAGTAACTCCTCCACAATCTTTTTAGCTGTAATATTACGTATTGGAATGGCCTCTAGAAACCTAGTAGACACATCCATTATAGTCAAAAGATATTGATTCCCACTTTTCGTTTCAGGAAGCGGTCCTATGCAATCAATTAGGACCCTTGTAAAAGGTTCCTCAAATGCTGGAATGGGTATTAAGGGCGCTGGATTTATCACTGCTTGAGGTTTCCCTATCACTTGACATGTGTGACATGATTGACAAAATGTAACTGCATCTTTATGTAGTCTAGGCCAATAAAAATATTTCTGGATTTTAGTTTGAGTTTTCCTTATTCCCAAATGACCTCCCACTGGTACCTCATGTGCAACTCACAACACCTCCTTTCTATACCCTACCGGCAATACGACTTGATGAACTTCTGCCCGCTTTTCATACGCCTGCATATGTACAGGTCTCGATTTTCTCAAGACATTACTTTTACGGTAATAACACTCTGGTATACATGCAGATCCCTCTTTCGTGTATGCTTTCTGATACATCCGTTTTATTTCTATATCTTTTTGTTGTAACTCCGCCAATTTTCCTGAACTAAAAATATCCACCTCATCCTCCACCTGTTCGTGTTTTTTTCAACCATCTGATCGAAAATCGTTTCTGATAATTGCACTTCAACTTCATCTTCACTTTTTGATTTCTCCTATTGTCTTAACCTGTGACTTTGCGACCGGAAAAATCCCAGGATATTCATCCTTTAACCCTTCAGTTGTCTGATTTTCCCTGGCTTATCAACCACAGTAGGCATCACTCCCACCTGCGATCCAGCTATATCATTACCCAAGATAAACTGTATTCCTGGACAAGATAATTTCTCTATTACCCCTACTACCAGTTCACCACTCTTCACTGGACTTTCCAACCTTACCTTATATAATTGAAGACTACTCCTCTCACCCTGAATTCCACATATTGAAATGAACATTACTTATTGTCGCAAGTAGGCTTCAAATGAAGTTACTGTGAAAAGCCCCTAGTCGCCACATTCCAGCGCCTGTTCGGAGAGGCTGGTACGGGAATTGAACCGTGCTGCTGGCCTGCCTTGGTCTGCTTTAAAACCCAGCGATTTAGCCCAGTGTGCTAAACCAGCCCCTGGTTAACACCTTTTCTGGCAACATTCTTCCCAAACTACATAACTCTTACCATTAAGGATTGACTAGCTCCCGTATCTCTTAAAATTGTGACTTCTTTACCTGCTCCTCCTGATACACATGAGTACACTTTACCCACACAAGTAAATTATTTAAAGAGATCTGGCACCTTCTTATCAATCACCTCTTGATCAGGCTGTACAATCTTTTGCACGTCCTTCACTTCACTTGGGCTTTCCTTTACCACTTTCACAAACCCCTCTGTCTTATCCCGTTTTACCACACCAGCCTTCCCAATGCTTTTCTTCAACAACTAACACTCTGACTTTACATGGCCTAGTTTATTACAGTGAAGACATTTGAAACTTTTCATTTATTTTCCACCCTCCTGGATTTCTTTTTTAATCTGAGGTACATTCACCTTATTATCTCCCATCAGATCACCTTTACCTTTACCACTTGAGTATTTCTCATGTCCCCAGTTTCTATCCCTCACAGGCTGAAACTGATGTTGGAAACCAAGCTTTGATTTATGAACTAATTCATAATCATCTGCCATTTCTGCTGCTAATCTCGCAGTTTTAACCCTCTGCTCTTCCACATGAGTTCTCACTACATCAGGAATTGAATTTTTAAACTCCTCCAAAAGTATAATTTCTCTGAGAGCTTCATACGTTTGGTCTATTTTCAAAGCCCTTATCCACCTACCAAAATTACTCTGTTTGATTCTTTCAAACTCCATGTATGTTTGACCAATTTCTTTCCTTAAATTTCTAAACCTTTGTCTGTAGGCTTCAGGAACTAGTTCATATGCACCTAAGATGGATTTTTTTACCTTCTCATACGTCCCAGATACCTCCTCCGGTAGTGATGCAAACACTCCACTAGGGTTTCTTTAAACAACATAGTTCGAGGGGATAAGAAATCACTCCCTTTAATATTTAAATTTGCTTAAACAGGCTGTATCTAATTACAATTCAAACCAAACTCCTCACAGATTTACAAGACAACATTTTGAAAACAACGTGACAGTGACAAGCATCACCTGCAGCATTACCTGCTCCCTGTGAAAGACAATTTTAAAACCTGTGTCCAAAGTGAGGAATATCAGAAACAGTTCTTTCTTTCACACATCACTGAGTGGCTTCTGAAACATTAATACCTCTGTCTACCAATTGAATACATGTTGAGACATTCCAAGAGATTTGTGTTGTAGGTGCCGGTGCAAACCTTCTGCGGTTGAGCATCAGATTGACTGAGCTCTGTGATTGACTGGTTTATTTAAATGCTCATGCTCCGAAACTTCCTTCATAAGTTGTGCTACCAGGAAAAAAAAGGCGGAGACGGAGGTTCGTTAAAGATTTGCATGAAGCATTCTTGGCAATGAATCTCAAACTGGAAAAGGAGCAAGTGGCGAAATGTCACTATTATCTGAAACAAGAAGAATCACTATCACATCTAGGTTAGGAATTAGTACAAATTTTACCAACTTTTTGTTAGATAAGAATTTTTATTTGATAGAAAATATAGAATACAAAATGAGGACGCATTTTAATAAAGAATAAATTATAATAAATGCAAACTTGTGGAAGTGACCATGGTCAAGCAGCAGGCTTTCCCCAGGATCAAGGCCTGGTGTGAAAGCTCATCCCCCAAGAGCTGCTGACCAATCAGAGGTTAGCAGCTCTATTCGAGACCCAATAATTAAGTATAAAAAATAATAAATTTAACCAGGCTGTCTTGAGTTTCATAGATTTCATAGAAATTACAGTGCAGAGCGAGTCCATTTGGCCCATTGAGTCTGCACTGGCCCTTGGAAAGAGCACCCTACTTAAGCCTACACCTCCACCCCGTAAACCAGTATCCCCACCCAACCTTTTGGACACTAATGGGAGTTAAGATAGATTGTGTATGTTAACTTCTAAAAATGTATGCATCTGCTTTCAAATAGATTAGAAGTAAGAATTGGGTCCCATAGTAGGCAAATATAAATAAAAAGTTATATGGAACGTGCTTGAGCTGTGTGGAATAGATGATGGCGCTCTGTGGCCAATAAGTGATTCTTTGGTTCAGATGCTCTGTACTTTGGTCGAGAGATTTCAGTTCTATTCTCAGCACACTCCTTCTGTGAGGCGATCAGCTTTCACAGACATATGGAGAGCTTGAGATGTTCCTGCAAAACCTGGCAATTTTTGCAGTGGCCTGCCTCGGTTATTGAATGCCTTCAGTGCGCCCAACTTCCAGCTGTTTCTCTCACACCACACACACAGAAAGACGGACCCTGGGCAGCTCTCCCAGTTAGCTTTTCATCCCTGTAATTGTGTATTCGAACTGGAGTCCTCTCGTCAGTCGAGGCAATTATACCCAGGTTCTTTGGATGAGACAGTCATTATGATCCATTGTCTGTACCAGAGCTCGTAGTCAGTCTTTGGATTATTTCAGAATTACCAAGTCTGGAACCACAGGAAGTGATTGCATTGTTCCGTAGAAAAAGACCCTGCGTCCATTCCTGTCAGTGATTAGTGGTGCATTTTCAGTCACCTTTGGGGCCTGTCTCTATTTTTACAAATAGAAAATTCAGGTCATTTTAAAGACCAATATTTCAGTGTATAATTCCAGGGATTTTTCTCCATTCTCATAATTAGTCTCATTGCACAAGAGGTTTTTCAATCTACCTCCAGTTTCATCACAATTGTTTCCCTGTTACTTTAAAAGAAAAAAAAGTTTACAGCAGTTAACGGAACTACCTGATGTGTTTTTTCAACTAACATTTCACCTGCAGTGATATTTTAAATTGGCTCTAAAGAGAGTGACTAATACTCCAGCAACTAGTTTGTCACCTCAATCACAGAAGCATTGTGATACGCAAGACAGGCGTATTTACAAATTAGGAAATAAACTGAAAATTAGGTGACACTAATTGACACCTAAAAAAAAATAGAGGCTTGATTGGCAATGCAATTTTCTTCCTTTTGTGGTTTAAGTTTTCTAGGTAAAGATACTTCTTCAATCTACTGAGATATTTCACTGCAGGTACATTCCCAGGCAAAGGTGGCAATAGTTCCGCTTTCTGGTTGTCGATGTTGCTTGATATTATTTAAGATCCCTGGAGGTTAGCAATGCAAAGTTTTAAGTGCATAACTTTTCAATTATGCTACTTTCATCAGAAATCTGTGGGCCAGTTGTGGTAGTCACCACTGTTTGTATATCTGACGTATATGAGAAGTAATACGGTAAGGCTCCTGTACTACAGGTACGGGGGTAGATCCCTGCCTGCTGGCTCCGCCATGTGTGTGCTCACCGAGCTGCAGCCATTTTGGCAGCAGCTGCAGGAGGCAACACATCTCTGCTTAATAAAGCCTCGATTACTCTCTACTCTCGTCTCCTCGTAATTGATAGAACATACATAGAACAATACAGCGCAGTACAGGCCCTTCGGCCCACGATGTTGCACCGAAACAAAAGCCATCTAACCTACACTATGCCATTATCATCCATATGTTTATCCAATAAACTTTTAAATGCCCTCAATGTTGGCGAGTTCACTACTGTAGCAGGTAGGGCATTCCACGGCCTCACTACTCTTTGCGTAAAGAACCTACCTCTGACCTCTGTCCTATATCTATTACCCCTCAGTTTAAAGTTATGTCCCCTCGTGCCAGCCATTTCCATCCGCGGGAGAAGGCTCTCACTGTCCACCCTATCTAACCCCCTGATCATTTTGTATGCAGAGGCAGACTTGATTAGGGAAAGGTGAAGGAGCCCTTATGGAGCAGTGACCACAACCTGCAGTTTGACGGGGGAGAAGCTGAAATCAGATGTAACTGTATTGCAATTAAATAAGGGTAACTACAGTGACATGAGGGAGGAGCTGGCAAGTTGATTAGAAAAGGAGCCTAGCAAGGAAGACAGTGGAACTGGCCAGTTGATTGGAAAAGGAGCCCAGCAAGGAAGACAGTGGAACAGCAATGGCTGGAGGTTTTGGGGGTTATTCAGGAAGCACAACAGAAATTCATCCCAAGGAGGAGGAAACATACTCAGGGGAGGACAAGGCATCCATGGCTGACAAGGGAAGTCAAGGACAGCATAAAAGCTAAAGAAAAAGCATACAAAGTGGCGAGTATTAGTGGGAAGTCAGAGGATTGGGAGCTTTTAAAAGCAAGCAGAGGACAACTAAAAAATGCAATAAAGGGAGAGATGAACTATGAGTGCAAGCTAGCTAGTAATATAAAGGAAGATAGGAAGTGTTTTTTTCCCAAATATATGAAAAGGTGAGAGAGGGGCAAAACTAGACATTGGACCAGAGAACTGGAAAGTGGCTAATGTAACACCACTGTTTAAGAAGGGAGGGAGGCAGAAGACGGGAAATTATAGGCCAGTTAGCCTGACTTCGGTCAATGGTAAGATTTTAGAGTCCATTATTAAAGATGAGATCGCGGAGTACTTGGAAGTGCATGATAAAATAGGACTGAGTCAGCACAGCTTCGTCAAGGGGAGGTCATGTCTGACAAATCTGTTAGAGTTCTTTGAGGAAGTAACAAGGAAGTTAGACAAAGGAGAACCAGTGGACGTGATTTATTCAGATTTCCAGAGAGCCTTTGACAAGGTGTTGCATAGGAGACTGTTAAATAAATTAAGAGCCCATGGTGTTCAGGGTAAGGTCCTGGCATGGATAGAGGATTGGCTGACTGGCAGAAGGCAGAGAGTAGGGATAAAGGGGTCTTTTTCGGGATGGCAGCCGGTGACTAGTGATGTACATCAGGAGTCAGTGCTGGGATCACAACATGCATTAATTATCTGGAGGAAGGAACTGAAGGCACTGTTGCTAAGTTTGCAGATGATACAAAGATCTGTAGAGGGGCAGGTAGTTTTGAGGAAGCAGGTGGACTGCAGAATGACTTGGACAGGCTAGGAGAGTGGGGAATGAAGTGGCAAATGGAATACAATGTGGAAAAGTGGGAGGTTATGAACTTTGGAGGGAGGAATTTAGGCACAGATTATTTTCTAAATGGGAATATGCTTAGAAAATCAGAAGCACAAAGGATAGTGTATCAATTTATTAAGCAGAGATTTTACAACGACGGACCTACGCATCAAGCCGGATCGCCTGCAGCTGTACCCTCAAGCAGACAATGCCACGTCGGCCTTCGACCACTGGCTAGCTTGCTATTGCGGGAAGGCATCATTGAGGCCAGCAACAGTCCCTAGAGAGCCCAGTGGTAGTTGTAAAGACTGGGGAGAAACACAGGATGGTCATTGGCTACAGTCAAACCATCAATCGATACACGCAGCTCGACGCGTACTCCCTCCCACGCATATCTGATGTGGTCAATCAGATTGTACAATACCGGGTCTTCTCTACAATGGACCTGAAATCTGCCTACCACCAGCTCCCCAATCACAAGGCGTACCGCCCATACACTGCGTTCAAAGCAGACAGCCACCTTTATCACTTCCTTAGAGTTCCCTTCGGCGTCACTAATGGGGTCTCGGTCTTCCAACGGGAGATGGACCGAATAGTTGACCGGTACGGACTGCAGGTCACCTTCCTGTACCTGGATAACGTCACCATCTGCAGCCACGACCAGCAAGACCACGACGCTAACCTTTTCAAATTTTTCCACACCGCCAAACTCTTGAACCTAACGTATAACAAGGAAAAGTGCGTGTTCAGTACCAACCGCTTAGCCATCCTAGGCTATGTGGTGCAAAAAGGAGTTCTAGGGCCCGATCCCTCCCCCACTACCCCAAGGCCCTCAAACGATGCCTGGGTTTCTTCTCATACTATGCCCAGTGGGTCCCTAACTATGCGGACAAGGCCCGCCCACTTATTCACTCCACAGTTTTCCCCCTGATGGCCGAGGCTCACTAGGCCTTCAACCGTATCAAGGGCGACATCGCCAAGGCCGCGATGCACGCGGACGAGCAGGGCCGGTACACACGGGGCCTCATCGGGCGTCTCCGTCGCCGTGGCACCCCCACCACCTTCTCCTCCTCGTCCTGACGTGCGGGCGGCCCTCCAGCCTGGGTGGCTGCCACCTGCCACCCTGCGGCACGCTCCTCTGCGGCAGCCTCTGCCGCCTCCCTGGCACGCTCCTGCTCCAGCTCCCCCAGGACAACATCCCGCCACGGCAGCCAACATCGCTGGGTGATGACCAAACATAACGGCCTGCAGGGGGTGGGGGTGTGGGTGGGGGGGATAGATGACATGTCACCATTGCCCACAGCCCCCCCCCCCGCCCTCACAGCCAGGTGCCATGGGCTGCATAGTTGCGACTGTTGCCAGCCGGCACATGGCCAGACAGACACCGCCCCCCTCCCCGGCACGCACCCTCCCCAACCCCCCCCCCCCCCTTCCCTGCCACGCACTCTCCCCAACCCCCCCCCCCCTCCTCCCCGGCACGTACCCTCCCCAACCCCCCTCCCCTCCTCCCCGGCACACACCCTCCCCAACGCCCCCCCCCTCCTCCCCGGCACGTACCCTCCCCAACTCCCCCCCCCCTCCTCCCTGGCACACACCCTCCCCAACCCCCCACCCCCCCCCCTCCTTCCCGGCACGCACCATTTCCATCACTCGCACTCCCCGGCCGCCCCCAGCACGCACCCTCTCCAACCCTCCCCGGCACACACTCTCCCCAAACACCCCCTCTCCTCCCCGGCATGCGCCCTCCCCAACCCTCCCCCATCCTCCCCGGCATGTACTCTCTGCATTACTCGCCCTCTCTGGCCCCTCCCTCTCCTCCTCGGCACGCACCCTCTCCATCACGCCCCTCCCCAACACCCCCCCTCTCCCACCTAGCCCCTCCCCCCTTCCCCTCCCCACCCCCTCCCTCCCGGCACGCACACTCCAACAGCTCCTGCGATTGCGCCCACCACCTGCGGCCGTGCCGTCACTTCTCCGGCGGCCGCCCCACGCCGACCCCAAACTCAGCGCTGGCCGACGTCAACCAGCACGACTGGTTGACGCCGTTAAATAGGTGGTTTGATTTACGTTGCGTTGCGCCGGTCCTCGACATTCTCCGAGGCGCGCGGCGTGATTTAGGTCGACTGGATTTGGGGGGGGGGGCCGGAGAATATCGCGGGGCGGCCGGGCAGGATTTACGCCGCCCCCCGGCAATTCTCCGACCCGCCGGGGGAATCCCGCCTCATGGCTCTGTGACCTAACTCCATATACCTGCCTTTAGCCCATACCCCTTAATATCTTTGTTTAAGAAAAATAACTCAGATTTAAAATTAAAATGGATCTAGCTTCAACTGCCATTTGTGGGAGAGAGTTCCAAACCTCTCCCACCCTTTGAGTGACAAAGTTCTTCCTATCATCTCTCCTGAACAGTCTACCTTAATTTTTAGACTATGCCCCCTAGTTTTAGAATCTCAACCAGTGTAAATAGTTTATCTTTATCTAACCTGCTTCCCTGTGTTTATATCTTTATTACTTCAATCAGATCACCCCTTAACCTTATAAGTGCGAGCGAAAACAGGTCTAATTTGATTAATCTCTCCTCGTAACTCAATCCCTGTAGTCCAGGTCTAATTTTTGTAGACCTACATTGCACTGCCTCCAAGGCCAAAATATCCTGAAAAGCTCCAGAAAAGCTCCCAATTCTCCAAGTGGGGGTATAAACAGGGTTTTGTATAGCTGCAGCATAACCCTGGTGTCTTGATGTTCCATTCCTTTAGATACAAATGATGTGGAGATGCCGGCGTTGGACTGGGGTGAGCACAGTACGAAGTCTTACAACACCAGGTTAAAGTCCAACAGGTTTGTTTCGATGTCACTCGCTTTCGGAGCGCTGCTCCTTCCTCAGGTGAATGCAGAGGTCTGTTCCAGAAACACATATATAGACAAATTCAAAGATGCCAAACAATGCTAGGAATGCGAGCATTAGCAGGTGATTAAATCTTTACCTCTGCATTCACCTGAGGAAGGAGCAGCGCTCCGAAAGCTAGTGACATCGACCCCATCTCTGGATCTGTAAAGATTTAATCACCTGCTAATGCTCGCATTCCTAGCATTGTTTGGCATCTTTGAATTTGTCTATATATGTGTTTCTGGAACAGACCTCTTTAGATACAAAGGTTAGCATTCCATTAGCCATTTGGTTATTTTGGGCATTTGATCCTGGCATTTTAAGGACCTATGCACCTTAACACGCAAGTCTCTTGGACATCTCTTAGAAAGTACTCTACTCTATCCTTTTGGTTCAAAATGGATAACCTCACGGTGGGACGGCACGGTGGCACAGTGGTTAGCACTGCTGTCTCACAGCTTCTGGGTCCCATGTTCATTTCCGACCTCGGACAATTGTCAGTGTGGAGTTTGCACTTGCTCCCTGTGTCTGATTGGGTTTTCCCCAGGTGCTCCGTTTTCCTCCCACAGTCCAAAGATGTGCAGGTTACACATGGGTTGGCCATGATAAATTGCCCCTTAGTGTCCAAAAGGTTAGGCGGGGTTACTGGGTTACGGGGATAGGATGGAGGCATGGACTTAGGTAGGATGCTCTTTCCAAGAGCCAGACTTGATGGACCAAATGGCCTCCTTCTGCAAAGTAAATTCTATGATTCTATGATTCTCATACTTTCTTACATTAAATTCCATCTGCCATAATTGTTCCCATTCACCTTGTCTCTTTGCATTTTTGTGCTATCATCTAGACTGTCTACAATGCAGCGTAACTTTGATTTATCCACAAATTTGGATATATGACTGTCTATGCCATTATTCAAGTCATTAATGAATAGATCCCTGTGGTTCACCATTAGTTACCTCCTGCTAATTAGAGTAATTACCCATTATCCCCACTCTCTCTCACCTGCCACTCAAACCAATTTCCTACCCATGTCAATCATTTGCTCTCAACTCGGTGGGCTTCCATCTTAGTCAACAGTCCCTTGTGTAAGACTTTATCAAATGTCTTTTGGAAGTCCATATAAATGACATTCATCAACATTCCCCTGTCCACTACCTTAGTCACCTTTTCAAAAAATAGTTTAAGGTTAGTCAGGCATGACCTTCCCTTCACAAATCCATGCTACCTCTCCCTGATCGATCAAAAATTTTCAAGGTGTCCTGTTACCCCATCCCTGATTATAGACTCCAGAAATGTCTCCACCACAGATGTTAGGCAAACTGGTCTGTAATTCCCTGGTTTCACCCTTTCATCTTTATTAAAAAGTGGAGTGACATGTGCAATTTTCCAATCCAGAAGGATTACTTCTGAATCTAGGGAACTCTGGAAGATTATAGTTAGGACATCTACAATATGTTCCCCTATTTCTTTTGATACCCTCGGATATAAACCGTTAGGTCCTGAGGATTTGTTGGTCTAGTTAGTGATGTTATATTTAAGTTAATTGTATTAAGTGCCTGTCCACTGTTGACTATTAATTTTTCGGGACTTCTGACAAGTTGTCCTCCTTTTCTGCTGTAAATACTGAGGCAAAATAATTGTTCGACATGTCTGCCATTTCCCCATTATCACTGACAATATGTCCATTTTCAGCTTTTAATGGACCTACATTGCTCTTCACTACCCTATTTTCCTTATAACTATAACATTTCTTCTTATTGGTTTTGATATCCCTTGCAAGTTTCCTTTCATAATACCTTTTAGTAGCTCTGATAAGCTGTTTGTGACCTTTTGCTGGCCCTTGTACTTATCTCAGTATATATGTATCTATCCTAGTATATATCTCCCACCACTGTGAACCACCAATGCCCTCTCTGGGTCTCCTCAGGAAAAGCTCTCCCATAATCATCGGGAGAGGGCCCAGACTGGCGGAGGGGTGCCAGACATAAGAATCTTCACCTGCTTCAAAGGAGCAGGCCCTGGAGGTGACCGGTGTGGCTGAGGATAGATAGATCAGCCACACGGAGGCTGGTGGATGCAGCAGAGGTGAGGAACCACTGGGCTCCACATGGAAGGCCTGTTAAACATGAGTTGATATTGCTTTACTGACTGATCCGTCCCTCCCACTGACCACCTGTCCATTCTCATAATAATAATCATCATTTATTGTCACAAGTAGGCTTCAATGAAGTTATGTGAAAAGCCCCGAGTCGCCACATTCCGGCGCCTGTTCGGTGAGGCTGGAACGGGAATTGAACCCACGCTGCTGGTTTAGTTCTGCATTACAAGCCAGCTGTCTTAGCCCACTGTACTAAACCAGCCCATGCAGATCCTCCAGCCGCCGGCGCCGGTCCATCCCGGGCTGCATCCTCTCCTGACTCCGAGGAGAACACCTCGGAGGAGAGCTCCGAGGATGCAACCGTGGTTGCGGCACAGCTGTCATCCCCATGCCCCACCAGTGCAGATAGATACCTCGGTGGAACATGTTTGTGGACAGACATCGGGGGCACAATCTGGTGAGTACCACACCACTGGAGGTGCAAATCAGGTGCAGGCAGGAACCCCAGGTGAGACAGCATTGGAAATCTGTTGGATCCCAGGACTCAGCTGGGTCCCAGTCTAATGCTGAGCCTGTGGAACAGAGTTACCCAGAGCTGATGTAGATGATAGGGACCAACCCGGGCATACAGAGGGAGATGTCAGCATCACTCCAGCAGATCCATAGATGCTTGGAGGAGTCCCAGAGGCTACGGGTGCAGGAGATGTCACCGGCAAAGCCTGGCGCCGAAGACAACACTGCTCATGTGCCAACCATAGTGGAGAGCTTGGTGCATGATGTCAACACCATGAGTGAAGGTGTCCAAGACTTTGTGCAGTCGGTAATGGCCATGGCCGAGGGTCTCAGCTGTATGTACGACTCGCTGGGGGATATCACCCAGTACCAGGCTGACCTTGATGAGGTTCTGAGGGACATGTCCAGCTCTCAGATCGGCATGGCTGAGGCTCTACAGAGCGTGGCCCAATCACTGAGATGCATCGCCACGGGCATCGATACTATGGTGCAGACCATTGGGAACCACAACGGCTGGCAGAGCCAGATGATGCAGGGGAAGCCGGGGCTCGAACCAGCTGCCACTCTGTCCCAAGGTGAATCCCAGGGATCTGAGGGTACCGGGAGAGGGGGTGAGGAGATTGGTTGGGGATGGGGAGGGGGAGTAGGGGTAGGAGGGGGGTGAGGGGGGGCTGCACCATTAGGAGTGGGGTTTGTACAGCACATTAAATACCTTTTTGCAAAATCATTGTGATGCTTTTGTCACCTCCTTTTGCAATGCGAAATGACCCCCAGATCCTTTGCTCATCTCCCCAGCGCAACCCCCCCCCACCCACCATGGCAACTCATCCCTGTGGAGGGTCCCCCACCCCCACCGAACACTGGGGTGGCAAACCCATAACCCAAAGATGTGCAGGTTATGTGGATTGGCCATGCTAAATTGCCCCTTAATTGGAGAAAAAAATAATTGGATACTCTGAATTTAAAAAAAAAAAAAAATTTCTAGTTAAGCAACTAGATGTTCTGTGTACATCATTACCACGGTCATATCACAGAACACAACATGGTACCAGGAGTGCAGAACAATTGAAGATAACAATGGAGAAGACAGTTCGAAATAGGCTGAAGAAAGAAAAGAGAAAATTCTTACGATGACCTGGTGAATTACGGCCATCTGGAACTCAATGCACTGAAAGATTGTGAAGTTAGAGATTGAAGGTTTGAAGGCACCCCACCACCTTGAAGCCTTGGGTAACGTCGGTGAGAATTGCCGTGATTTTAAGCAGCAATTTTGACTCTATGTTGCAGCCCTTGGCCTGCAGGCACAACCTGATGAGAGGCATATTGCAAGAGGAAAGCAAGAGCTTCAATGAAGTCAGAAAGTACGTTGATCGGCATTGCTCTCCAAAGAAAAACAAAATATTTGAACGTTACATATTTTGTATGTGTACCCAAAAAGCCAGAGAATATTTTGTTACTTTTGTAACCAAAGGCTAAGTCATGCAATTTAGTACTTTAAAGTCCTTGATATTGTTCGGGATATCGAATGAGAAAGTACTTGAGAGGTTATTAACAGAAGAAGACCTGGGGCGAAATTCTCCGGTATCGGTGCGTTGTCCGCCGACTGGCGCCCAAAATGGCGCAAATCAGTCGGGTATCACGCCGCCCCAAAGATGCGGAATGCTCCGCATCTTTGGGGGCCGAGCCACAACCTTAAGGGGCTAGGCCTGCGCCGGACGAATTTCCGCCCCACCAGCTGGCGCGGAAATGACATCGCCGGGCGGCGCATGCGCGGGAGTGTCAGCGGCCGCTGACGGCATTCCCGCGCATGCGCAGTGGAGGGAGTCTCTTCCGCCTCTGCCATGGTGGAGACCGTGGCGAAGGCGGAAGGGAAAGTGTGCCCCGACGGCACAGGCCCGCCCACGGATCGGTGGGCCCCGATCGCGGGCCAGGCCACCGTGGGGGCAGCCCCCGGGGCCAAATCGCCCCGTGCCCCCCCCAGGACCCCGGACCCCACCCACGCCGCCTTGTCCCACCGGTAAGGTAGGTGGTTTAATCTACGCCAGTGGGACAGGCATTTTGGCGGCGGGACTTCGGCCCACACGGGCTGGAGAATCGCGGGGGGGGTGCCCGCCAACAGGCGCAGCGCGATTCCTGCCCCCACCGAATATCCGGTGGTGGAGAATTCGGCAACCGGCGGGGGCGGGATTCACGCCAGCCCCCAGCGATTCTCCGACCCGGCGGGAGGTCGGAGAATCTCGCCCCTGAAATTAGAAAATGCTATTAAGATTTGCCATACAATTGAGCTAACTGCACAGCAGATTAGTATGCTCAACTTAATATATTTTGTAGTGTCAATCTGGAAGAAGGCGCCAGCGTCATCAGCACTGTGACGCAGTTGAATAAATGACATGGTCTAAGTGCGGGCGCCCATTTTAAACGGCCATCAGGGTCCACCATCTTATGCCAGCGATGCGGCCATCGACATTGTCCACAGCAATGTCCAGCATTTGGGAAAGAACGTTCCAGGTGTGGCCGTACAAATTATTTTGCGAAGCAATGTTTTTGCATCCGACAGTGGAACAAAAGCAGAACCAGTCAATGCAGTTGGTGAAATGTCCCTTGAAAAGCTGTTGTTTGTTGATCTGATTTCAATCAAGGACACAATTGTGTCCGAATATGCAGAGTGAAGAAGTTTTACTGACCAGTTGAGACAATAGTCCTGGCGATGTTGACACCATTGAAGACAGATGAACAATTCCAGTGATGCTAAATGCCACATTGATAAAATGCAAACTTGACACAGGAGCGAGGGCCAACCTCCTCAGTCTGTCCGATTTGAACAGGCTGCAGGTTAAACCGAAAGTCGTCAATCAAGCGAGATGACTGAAAGACTACAATGGGAGTGAGGTTGCACCGTTGTAGCGGGTCTCGGTATCAGTCTCTGGTCTCCGGATAGGTGTCATCAGCCACAAACGCATTGGATAACCGCTGTCACCCAGGAGCCACCCCCCAGCCAGGGGCGTCTCAAACATGTCAGGAATCGTCAAGTGTGCCAGGATGAAGGTGTCGTGCACACTGCCCGGGTATCTGGCGCAGACATATATGATGTACAGCTGATGGTCACATATCAGCTGCACGTTCATCGAGTGGAACCCCTTTCAGTTCGTGTAGAGTAGGTGCTCGTAGGTGACATGCATCCCATCGATCATCCCCTGGACCCAGGGCATCCCGTCAATGGTGGTGAACCCCGCTGCTCGGACATTCTGGTGGGCTCGGTTCACATTGAAATGGATGTATTGAGCTGCCTGGACCTATAGGGACTCCATGACGGTGTGCATGCACCTGTACACCAAGGTCTTTGAGATCCCGGGCAGGTCTCCACTTGGTGCGTTGAAGGACCCCGTGAGTAAACTTTCAGGGCGGCATCTTCCCCCATGCCCCCACGGTGCCAGGTGTGCTATGATCTGGAGATATGTCGGACTGTCTCCCTGCTCAGCTGAAGTCTTCGACGGCATGCCCGGTCTTGCAGGTCCTCAAATGACAGGCGCTGCCGGTACACACAAGGCCTTATGCGACGTTTCCTTGTCACCTCCTCCTCCTCAGCCTGTTGGGCGGCTGGCTCGCCATCCTGGGGACTCTGGGGCAGGCTCTGCTGCTGCAGCTTCCTCCTCCTTACCGAGCATCTCCAGCTCAGATAGCCGCAGGGCATCTCCCAGGGCTGAGGTGACTCACAGGAAGGCCAACATTGTTGCTTGATTTCCAATATCCACTGTCTGCAGGAGGTGAAAGGCCGACATGTTAGCATGGTGCGTATCTTCATACCCAACCAGGTCCATCGGGCTACATGGTGGTCCTGCTTAGCACTGCAATCTCCGCCCCTATAGGTCCCCTCCATCTGTCATTGCCCAGTATCATGGTGACGAATGTGATATAAAATAGTTACTTTAGAGATATTAGTTACTGTAATGTCGAGATAGGCCAGTCTCATCCTGGTGAGTTCACAGACAAAGGATTTCAGACCGCATGGCAAAGCAAGGAAGAGGTGTGTCCAGCTACGGAGGGGAAAAGGATGCTGGGTAATAGGGGCCAGAGGAAGGGATTGGAAGTGAGCCAATTAGAGTGTATGGCTAGGTCAGGAGGGGTATAGGATGACCTATGGGAATCGTGTATGTGAAACTTGATGCCATGTGTTAATAGTAGAGATCTCTTTGTCCTGCAGACTCACTTGATTCCAGAGGTGTACGAAGCAAGATGTGCTTTGTACTTGCTGTGAATTGAGAAAGACTTGCAAGTCAAATAAAATAACTAATGCTGGACCTGCAAATCCATCTCGACTTTTATTGAGGCCAGACTGACTGGTAAAGAAATTTGGAATTTGTCAATGGGAGCCTCTGACCCTGGCGCCTATCCCTGCTGACCATCGGCTGCCACTGCCCTTGCCAGGTTTATGCTCCATGGCCCCCAACTGGCACCCCCGTAGGAGCTACAGTGGGCGTTACCCCTGGGTGGGCCGCCAAATGCCCCGCCGGCGAGTGTCGGCCAGGTTGGTTGGATATGATGGAGGGTGGGTTGCAGGGGTTGGGATGTGAGGGCACCCATTCATCCGGTGTCACTCTGCAGAACCAGGGGCAATGGTGGGTGTTCAGTGTGGTGTTACAGCAAGATGGCTGTGTTGCAGGCCACAGAATTGGTGGTCCGTGCCTGGGCACCGGTCCAGTCCCGTGAGGGGTCCCCCCAGCCATTCGGCCCATTCTCCCATTACCCCCCCCCCTCTCCCGGACCTGACAGGGCCCCACCCCCACCCCAGTGTCTGGCCCGACAGCCCACAGTCGCGACTTTCTGTGCCCTACTTTCTCTCTCTCCCTCATCAGCAATGACAGCAGTTTCATGAGTTTTGAAGGCACAAATGAAACGCGCCGTCGGGAACTCAGACTATCGGAAGCGGAGAATCTCGGAGGTCCTGGAGAATACCGGGTCAGGCGTGCTAATTATATGCAAAAAGTGTTTGCTGCATATGCGTTCTGGACCACATTGACCCTGTTGTCGAGGTGACAGAGAATTGCAACTTGGCTTCAAATTGGCGCCCGCCTCGATTTTGGCGTCGGAACTGATTCTCCCCCTAATTTCGAGTTGCGATTTTGGCGTCGGCCAAGGGAGAGTCCCGCCCAGTGCCATTGATGTTCAACATTTTTGTCTACCTTTACTGTGGAGAACAAGTAGGTTAAAATGAGCAAACTTCTGTGACATTCTGTAATGTTTTCTTGAGTGAAATTAAATTCAATTGAGCATTTCCCAAAGGATCATTACATGTCTATACACTGCGTGTCACTTGAAAGGGTACTTGATAGCTTGCTGCTTCGGTGGGCAAACAACAAATGGGTAAAATGGTTTCTGTCTTGCCTGACTGTAATGCAAATTGTGACAACAAAGCTGACCACTGATGTAACAAATGATCGAATACAATTCCATGTGACAACCAGTGCGGCAAGACAAGTCCAAAGGAGAAGTACATCATGCAGATTTGTTGCAGCATCTTGATTGCCGTATGGGAAATTATTAAGAGTTCTTCTGGTGAATTTTCCTTCTTCCTGCATTTTATACTTAATAAATGCTGGCTAAATGCAGTGGTGGGGCAGATATTTTCTGTACAGCTGCCCCTTTTCTGACATTGATCTTTGTGACATAAATAATCTGGATTGCCCTGTCATGCCGCTATCATACTGACTAAACGGAACAGAAATGACTAAACACATTAAAGATGTACAATTAGGACAAAGAAAAGTAAAGCACAGGAACCGGCCCTTCGGCCCTCCAAGCCTGTGTTGTGGAGTGGAGGACCTGGGTCTGCTCCAGGGGGCCTAGTCCACTCTTGCGGGTAGAGTGGTTGGGGGTGTGTTAGTGCTTTCTGTATTGCCCAGGTGGGTTTTGAATAACTAGGTTATCTCGCTTATTAATTAAATAAACCAATATTAAGTTACAAACTCACTGCTCTGAGTTTGATATACCTCTTTCGCTCAAAGATAAAGCTGCAATCTCATCAACCAATCACCAACCTGCAACATGACTCCTCGAATTATGTTGTTGATTAATGGTCTGTCTTCGAGTCCCCCAATGCTATGGTCTCTGCTTCTGCTGCCCCTATGTTTGGGCCTTAACTTCCACCCAGTAGTGTGAAGTCCTGGATCGCTGGAATTACAAGAGTTTATAGCACACTTATTTTCTCTGAAGGTCTTTATTGAAACCTCTCACTGGCAGGTGCCTGCAGTGTAAGGGTCCGCACAGGCCACTATCCGATGCAGCACTGGTGAACTAAGGGAGGCCATGCCCCAATTTTTTAAAGATCTGATGCTGGAAAGCAGGTAAGTTTCAAGGGGCCACTAAAACATACAGGCCAGGGAGAAGGCAAGTATCCAGGTAAGGGCATGGAATTTGATTGGTCATGTCTGGGGCCAGGGGTCCAGGAAGTGGGGCCATGGGGAGGGAAGGAGAGAGTGTTGGATGGGCTCTGGGGATGTTGGGATTCAGGACCGCTTCAGGGAGTGTGGGGTGGCAGACCTGGGTCCGCTCCAGGGGGCCTGGCCTGCTCTTGGAAGAGGTGGGGGGGCGGGGTTGGTTATCTGCTTTCTGTATTGTCTAGATAAGTTTTCAAGCAATGTTTTTTTTCACTGTCTGTCTGGACTACTTTCTAACTTTTAAGTAGGGGTCTCCCTTCTGGGGGAATCACTGGTGGGGTCTTTTTAATTAGTGGTTTTTGGAGGGTCTCTTTATTCAGGGTGTTTTTAATTAGGGGGTCTCTGGTGGGCATCTCTTTAATTGGAGGGTCTCAGGTGGGGGGCTCTTTAATTAGGGGATCTCAGGTGGGGGCTGTATAATTAAGGAGTATCTGTGTGGGGTCTCTTTATTTAGAGAATCTCTGGTGGGGGTCTCTTGACTTCAGGTCATTGTAACTGACACACCCCTGTCTGCATCAATGGTGTCGAGGTGGAGATGGTTGACAGCTTCAAATTCCTAGGTGTGCACATTACCAACAATCTGTCCTGGTCCACCCACGTCAATGCTACGACCAAGAAAGCACAACATTGCCTATTCTTCCTCAGGAAACTAAGGAAGTTCGAATGTCCACATTTTTACAGACACACCATAGAAAGTATCCTATCTGGCTGATCACAGTCTGGTATGGCAACTTCGCGGCCCAAGACCATAAGAAACTACAGAAAGTCGTGAACACAGCCCAGTCCATCACACAAAACCGCCTCTCATCCACTGACTCTGTCTACACGTCCCGCTGCCTTGGGAAAGCAGACAGCATAATCAAAGACCCCTCCCACCCGGCTTATTCACTCTTCCAACTTCTTCCATTGGGCAGGAGATACAAAAGTCTGAGAACATGCACGAACAGGTTCAAAAACAGCTTCTTCCCCACTGTTACCAGGGGCGTCACTCTCCGACCCCCCGCCGGGTTGGAGAATGGCCGTTGGCCGCCGTGAATCCCGCCCCCGCCCCCGCCGAAGTCTCCGGTACCGGAGATTGGGTGGGAGCGGGAATTGGGCCGCGCCGGTTGGCGGGACCCCCCCGCTCAATTCTCCGGCCCGGATGGGCCGAAGTCCCGCCCAGAAATTGCCTGTCCTGCTGGTGTAAATCAAAGCTGGTATTTACCGGCGGGACCAGGCGGCATGGGCGGGCTCCGGGGTCCTGGGGGGGCGCGGGGCGTTCTGACCCTGGGGGGTGCCCCCGTGGTGGCCTGGCCCGCGATCGGGGCCCACCGATCCGCGGGCGGGCCTGTGCCGTGGGGGCACTCTTTTCCTTCCGCCTCCGCCACGGTCTCCACCATGGCGGAGGCGGAAGAGACTCTCCCTACTGCGCATGCGCGGGAAACTGTCAGCGGCATGCGCCGCATTTCCGCGCCAGCTGACGGGGCAACAAACTCCATTTCCGCCAGCTGGCGGGGCGGAAATCCCTCCGGCGTCGGCCTAGCCCCTCAATGTCGGGGCTCGGCCCCCAAAAGTGCGGACGGCGCGATGCCCGTCTGATTGGCGCCGTTTTTGGCGCCAGTCGGCGGACATCCCGCCGTTGGGGGAGAATTTCACCCCTGATCCTGAATGACTCTTGTGGACTGATCTGATCTCTTCACAAATCTTCTCCACTGAGTAGCACTGCTTGCCTGTGCCTATATATTTACATTGTGTACTTACGTATGTCCAATGGTTTCTTTTTCATGTATGGAACGATCTGCCTGGACTGTACACAGAACAATACTTTTCACTGTACCTCGGTACAGGTGACAATAAAACAAATCCAATCAAATCCAATTTGGTGGTCTCTGGTGGGGGGGGGGGGGGGAGGAGCTAGTTGCAGGGGTCTGGTGGGGGTGGGGTGGGCAGATCTTGCATTGTGGGGGAGGGGAGGGTGGCCACCCGATGGACTTTGGGGGCAACTCCCTAAAAGAGTTATCTCCTTGGCCCACCGTGCGGTCCATCGCATCTGGTACACAGTTGTCAGGACCAGCACCAACTCACGCCCATGTGATTTCCGGCCCAGAGGACCTGAGAATCACGAGGGCCCGGAGAACTGGAGAATAAGGTGCCCGGCCCGTTAATAGGATGCAAAATAGGTCTCAATGGCCCATTTGCATCTTCCCGCTGGTGCGGGGCATGAACCTCGATCTTGACTGCAGCTGTTTTTTCCCCGAGGTTGGGTTCTCCGTCGCACCGGGAACTCCGCTACAGGCGGCACGCAATGAAGAATCCAGTCCACGATCTCTCCTAATTTTCAGGCTACCATAACAGAGGTTTCCTGCACCATTGCATGTTGTTATCTGAATAGATAACTGGAAATATTTTTCACTGCTACAGTTTATTTCATTATGAAGTTCAGATCAATCTGACCCAAATTTCAAAAATATCAGAATTAATCAGAATGTATGTGGCCTTATGGCATTGAATTTCAGCTTAATGGCTTTATTGCATTTCTGCCAGAAGGATAAATTTTACAGGGGCATTTATTGTACAGCATATCCTAACTCTATTATTGCAGAGCACCATTTTACATGTCCTTAGCTTTTCACTCACACAGTTAATATTTAATTATGTAACTCATATTTGAAATCCCAGGTTCACCCAATGTAATTAGAGGTGCTGTACTGTATCAATTTGTTTGTTATGTAAAGAAAGGTCTGTCCATATTTCCATTCCTGGTTTATCTTTTAGAACAAATCGTTTACTCTAATTAGGTTCTTGTGCTTCTTTACATCCGATGAAAGTATATCCTTCGACAACTCATTATCCCACTTTATCACAATCAATATTGTTACAGGGATTAACAAACGGTGTATCAGCATATGGTCATTGTAAAACCTTTCAAACACAGTGTCAATAGAGCATTATTGTTAGATGAGGTAAATGTATTTGGCATTGTTAGATTAGCTAAACATATTTGTGCCACCGTGCCAGGGTGGCACAGTGGTTAGCACCGCTGCTTCATAGCGTCAGGGGTTCAATTCCACCTTCGTTGGCTGTCTGTATGGCGCTTGCATGTTCTCCCCATGTCTATGTGGATTTCCTTCGGGCGCTCTGGTTTCCCCACAAAGTCCAAGATGTGCAGGTTATGTAGGTTGTCCATCCTAAATTGTCCCTTAGTGTCCAAAGATGTGTAGGTTAGGTAATAATAATAATCTTTATTGTCACAAGCTAGCTTACATTAACACTGCAATTAAGTTACTGTGAAAAGCCTCTAGTCGCCACATTCCAGCGCCTGTTCGGATATACGGAGGGAGAATTCAGAATGTCCAAATTCCTAACAGCACATCTTTCGGGACTTGTCGGAGGAAACTGGTGCACCTGGTGGAAGCCCACGCTGGCACAGGGAGAATGCAGACTCCACACAGACAGTGGCCCAAGCCTCGAATCGAACCCAGGATCGTGGTGCTGTGAAGCAACGGTGCTAATCAGTGTGCCAAAAATGCCACCCGGTGGGTGGGCCATTCTAAATTGTCCATTACTGCTCAAAGGTGTGCAGGTTAAGTGGGGTTACCAGTCTAGGGTGGGGGAGTGGACCCAGCTAGGGTGGTCTTTCAGAGGGTTGGTGCGAACTCGATGGGCCAAATGGCCTCTTTCTGCACTAGGGATCTTATGAATTGATTCTATGATCCTATGTTTCTATTCATTTATGAGACATGTTAGATTAGTGGGAAAACATATTGGGCGAAATTCTCCGTTATCGGCGGAAAGTCCGCCGATCGGCGCAAAAAACGGCGCAAATCCCACTTGCGTCACGTCATAAAAATGGGACGATAGTCTCCAGCCCGAAATGGGCTAGCAGCGACGTAACGGGATCCGCGCCTGCGCAGTGGTTCACGCCGTGCAGCGTCATACGCGCTGCACGGCGTGACGGCTCATTAGGCCGCGCTGCTCCCCCCCAACCGACCGGAACACCCGACCGCAACACCCGACTGGATGGGTGGCCGTCGCTCAGCCCCAAGGTTCGAGTCACGCGATGTGGAGGCGCTCCTGGACGCGGTGGAGCAGAGGAGGGACGTCCTGTATCCCGGGCACGGCCGCAGAGTTGCCCCACGCCACAGCCGGCGTCTGTGGAGGGAAGTGGCAGAGGCCGTCACCGCTGTGGCCCTGACACCACGGACAGGCACCCAGTGCCACAAAAAGGTGAAACGACCTCGGTCAGAGCAGGCAGGGTGAGCCTCCCCCATATCCCCCATATCCCCCCCTCCCCATATCCCCCCTCCCATATCCCCCATATCCCCCCTCCCCCATATCCCCCCTCCCCCATATCCCCCATATCCCCCCTCCCCCATATCCCCCCTCCCCATATCCCCCCTCCCCATATCCCCCCCTCCCCATATCCCCCCCTCCCCCATATCCCCCCTCCCCCATATCCCCCCTCCCCCATATCCCCCCTCCCCCATATCCCCCATATACCCCCCTCCCCCATATCCCCCCTCCCCCATCTCCCCATATCCCCCCTCCCCCATATCCCCCATATCCCCCCTCCCCCATATCCCCCCTCCCCCATATCCCCCCCTCCCCCATATCCCCCCTCCCCCATATCCCCCCTCCCCCATATCCCCCCTCCCCCATATCCCCCATATCCCCCCTCCCCATATCCCCCATATCCCCCTCCCCCATATCCCCCTCCCCCATATCCCCCCTCCCCATATCCCCCGCCCCATATCCCCCATATCTCCCCCTCCCCCATATCCCCCCTCCCCATATCCTCCATATCCCCCCTCCCCCATATCCTCCATATCCCCCCTCCCCCATATCCCCCATATCCCCCCATATCCCCATATCCCCCCTCCCCCATATCCCCCCTCCCCCATATCCCCCATATCCCCGCCTCCCCCATATCCCCCCCTCCCCCATATCCCCCATATCCCCGCCTCCCCCCATATCCCCCCTCCCCCATATCCCCCATATCCCCCCTCCCCCCTATCCCCCATATCCCCCCTCCCCCCTATCCCCCATATCCCCCCTCTCCCATATCCCCATACCCCCTCCCCCATATCCCCCCTCCGCCATATCCCCCATATCCCCCCTCCCCCATATCCCCCCTCCCCCATATCCCCCATATCCCCCCTCCCCCCATATCCCCCATATCCCCCCCTCCCCCATATCCCCCCTCCCCCATATCCCCCCTCCCCCATATCCCCCCCTCCCCCATATCCCCCCTCCCCCATATCCCCCCTCCCCCATATCCCCCCCTCCCCCATATCCCCCCTCCCCCATATCCCCCCTCCCCATATCCCCCCTCCCCATATCCCCCCTCCCCATATCCCCCCTCCCCCATATCCCCCCCTCCCCCATATCCCCCCTCCCCCATATCCCCCCTCCCCCATATCCCCCCCTCCCCCATATCCCCCATATCCCCCTCCCCCATATCCCCCATATCCCCCCCTCCCCCATATCCCCCATATCCCCCCCTCCCCCATATCCCCCCCTACCCCATATCCCCCATATTCCCCCCTCCCCCATATCCCCCCTCCCCCATATCCCCCATATCCCCCCTCCCCCATATCCCCCATATCCCCCCTCCCCCATATCCCCGATATCCCCAAGTGAATCCAGCCCTAACCTTAACCTCTGCAATGCACGCGCAAACGATGGCGTGCATTCATATACCTGCCTAACACTGTTGCCTTTTACCCCTGCCACCACCGCCCCCCCCCCCCCCACCACAGGAGAAGCGCGCACACAACAATAGGGAGCATCTGAGGACTGGAGGAGGGTCCGCTGATGAGAGGCCACTGACCGTACACGAGGAAAGGGCCCTGGAACTGGCTGGCGGACCTGAGGACCGGGAGGTTGCTGATGCAGAGGTCGGGGGCCCACCAGCAAGTGAGCCACCGACAGCCCGTCCCCATATCCCCCCTCCCCTATATCCCCCTCCCCCGTATCACCTGATCACTGCCTGATGTCTAACCATGCATGTTTCATTGTGTATCGCAGGACCAAACGTCCAGGCACCCATCCCCGCAGATGCACACCGCCCGCAGGATGCCCCTCGGAGACCACAGGAGACGGAGAGACCCGCACCCTCCAGCATGCGACGCCCGCAGGATGCCCCTCGGAGACCACGGGAGACGGAGAGACCCGGACCCTCCAGCATGCGACGCCCGCAGGATGCCCCTCGCACACCACGGGAGACGGAGAGACCCCGGACCCTCAAGCATGCGACGCCCGCAGGATGCCCCCTCGCACACCACGGGTGACGGAGAGACCTGGAGCAACAGGGAGACGACACCCCCGTCACGTGCGGGAGCGACCACCCCAGCGATGAGGGGGGCAGCCACAGGCCCCCGTCAGATCCGAGCCAGGACACCACTACCAAGGACACCACTACCCAGGACACCACTATCCGGGACAACCCTACCCGGGACAGCACTACCCAGGACACCCCTACCCGGGGACAGCACTACCCGGGACAGCACTACCCAGGACACCCCTACCCGGGAGACGAAATACCGGACAGTGACTCAGAGTGGATGGGTGGAGACGAACCCCCACCCCAAAAGTGCCATGGAGTCAGAGTGGGACGAAGAGCACGACACAACGCCACTGCTGTCACCAAACACCCTCCACCATCGCAGAAACACTCACCATGGTTGGGCACTTTTGTGATGAGGCGTCTGGTACACTCACTGGTGCGCACAACACAGCCGTCCCGGTACAGCAGGTGGAGGTAGGAGCAGCAGAGGGACCGGGCGGTCGGAGGGCAGCCCAGGCCAAGCGAACATCTGCCGCCCAGATGGATCCCGGGTTCCTGCAGTTACCACACCCACACATAGATCCGATGCAACCACCGACCCGGAGACGAGCGAAGAGGGTGACAGGTGGCTTGCGGCGGCTGCGGTCGCAGGTGGAGGAGTCCACCCGCGTCCAGGAGCTGGGAGTGGTCCCGGTCATGCGTGCCACCCAGGCTGACACCGCACGGGTGGCGTCCGCGGTGGAGGCAATGGGTGCGACGGTGTCAGACATGGGGGACCGGTTTGCGAGGCCTGGGGCCTTCCGTGCAGGCGGCGTCTGTGGCCAGGAAATGGCTGCCCTCTCACAGGAGGCCATGAGCCAGTGCCAGCGCCAGATGGCAGAGGCGCTCAACGCCATAGCCCAGTCTCAGCAGGCCATGGCCCCAGTCTCAGCAGGCCATAGCCCAGTCTCTGCAGGCCATCGCTGAGGGCATCGGCGCCAGTGCCATGTGAGAGCCGGCGTCGCACTGTCACAGACAGGGTTTGACAACACCCTGGGCTCCATGGCTGCAAACCTGCAGACCCCTGTCGATACCAGCACGGGCCTCCAGGACTGGCAGCGCCAGATGTCGGGGGGGCGTCGGATGGCCAGTCCGTTCGCATCCCCCACCCATGTAGAGGCCTGGG